>NC_090709.1:20170746-20470746 GCF_040954835.1 Lepisosteus oculatus | reverse complement strand
ACGCACCATCTGGAACACTGGGGGACCGCTGTATACATACATACATTCACAACGCAGAAATACTGCTCAATAGAGTTTCATGCGAAAAACCCATATATGACCATAGGAAGCAGAACAGCAGTTTCCAATTACCCAGACTGTCAGCACGGGAATAAAGCTTTGTTTTATTTCTGAAACCCTTTCTTTATTTCCTGTTTTCATTCTGCAGGAAAATTCCTATTCTTTACTCAACAGCTTTTTAAAAACAGCACCCATGATGTTCAAATCATGATGTCCATGATTGTTTACACAGAAGACTGGCAGAGCTTTGGGTTGTGAATCTCTTTTTCTCATGGTTTTATTGAATGTGGCACTGTGCACTAGGATAGGGGGATGCTGTTCACAAGCCAATAGCATTTAAACTCCAGCACCCACAATGCTGCAAGTAAGTGTTTTACACACTAAGCAGGTCCTCTGACCTTTCCCAGCCTTGCTTTGGGTTGTGAAACCTCTTTCAGTTTTTGTTATGATTTTTTCAATACGGCACCTATTAGACACGCAATACACTGGGATAGGGAGGTCCTCTTCATGACTCAATAGCATTTGAAGCACAACATTCACAATGCTACAACCAAGTGTTTTACACACCATACAGCTCCCCTCACCTTATACAACCTTGCTTTGGGTTGTGAAAGTGTTCTTTCTTTTTTTATGATTTTTTTTAATATAACACTACAGGTAATATACTGGAATAGGGGGGTCTTCTTAATACATGGGGTACATGGGGATAGCGCCTTAAAAGGTGGCTTCTCAAAGCTCTTTACAGAATGACAACAACAATAAATAAAAATACACAAGATAAAACACAATTACAATATATAGAGGAGACCGTGGATGGTGGTACTAAGAAAAGCAGAGGGGTGAAGAATGGAACCAGTTCAGTAAAGGCTTTTCTAAAGAAGAGGGTTTTGAGTCTGGATTTGAAGTAGTTTAGAGAAGGTGACTCTGTGATATCCTTGGGGAGAGAGTTCCAGGGCTTGGGGGATAACAGGAGAAGGCCCTGTCACCCACAGAATGTAGATGGGCTTGGGGAACAGTTAGGAGAGCAGAATTAGAAGAGAGAATGTTGCGAGGTGGGGAGTAGGGCGATAATAGTTCAGACAGGTAATGAGGTGCCAAGCCATGCAGAGCCTTATAGGTGAGCATGAGAAATTTCATGTGCATTTTTTCCCCTCTGTAACAAGAAACATGTGCACTCTGAATTGAGTTGGTGTCAAATTTGTAAACCTGAAATTATTTTTTGGTCATATAGTCATTAAGATCCAAAAGACTTGGACAGAGATTCAACGAGCCCAGGCATAGAGACTGAGTGTCAAGCGAGCAGGAGCGGTGAGGAAGGAGACTGCGAGAGCATAGATATAGATATATCTAGATATCTAGATATAGATACTTTACACAAAGTACAGACAGTGCATCAAGACAATATACTGTACAAACAGTAGACAACGTACAAGTAAACAATGCAGACATGTAAACAGTGACTGCAGACGTGCGGAATAAATAAGAAATTGAGGTAGATGTTTCTATGAAATTGACGGTATTCAAAATGTTGCAAAAAGAAAAGCGATTTGTTTTGTAAAAAAATGAGAGATGATTTTTACTTTATACAGGAAAGGCATGTGCGTCAAGTTGATCTTTTTGGATTGCACCATTTGAAAATATAAATTGGAAGTTAGTTTGGACAACTCCTGTTGGATATTGTATTACAAATAAAGTTAAAAAGATATCATTTAAAATTGTTCATAGGTTTTATCCAGTTAAATAAGTACTCTCTAAAGTACTTATTTAAGCATGAGCAGGATGATTTGTGCATTTTTTGTCGAGCTGAAAGGGAACCTTTGGTACATTTAGTTGTAAGGTGTGTGTTTGTGAAGTTGTTTTGGACGGACTTGCAGAATTTTGTTTGTAGGCATTTAAAGGTGTTTTTTTTAGGTTTAAGGACTTTGATATTCTACTGTGTAAGATACCTTTTTTAAAAAAGCATTTATTTATAGCAAATTTATTAGTCATTCTTAGTAAATTTTACATTCATAAAATCAAAATGGTCCAGTAATACTCCCCTTTTTAGTACTTTTCAGATTGAGTTGAAATATTATTTAAATTCTATAAAAATGAAAAAAAAAATGCTAAAGCAAGGAAAACATTTGATATATCTAAAAAATATAATTTACTTACTTTACCTCTGGCAGTTATTTTTTTTTTCTGTTCGTGTTTTTATTTCTTTTATCCATTTCTGCTCCTGTAGTTGTATTTGTTAATTATTTACACATTTAATAAAAATAATAAAAAAAATGTCGGCCGTATACGTTACACTATAATATAACGCAAACATCTATTCTGGACTATTTTTTTTCAGATTATTATTATTCGACTAATATTTTTGTGGTTCATAGCAACGGTCACTAAGGAAGTTCATCTGATAACCCGGAAGTCCTCTGTTTGACCACGTTTCGCTTTCTGTGTTCAAACCCACGTGTTTACAGCCACTGCAGCTGCAGGAATTTTTTTTGTTTTTCAGATCAACTCTGAAAAAAATGGAGAATTTGTTGCTTAATCTGGAAACTGAGGCGTACTCTTTCATGGAGATTGTGCTTAAATCGATCGTGCACGAAGTTTCGAAAGTTTTCCGAAACCGGACAGATGATTCCGAGAAGACCGGGGTAAAGTTAGCTTGAAGTTCGAAAACGATTTTGGCATGCCTGTAGCGTTTACACGAAACCTCTTAGAATCGCGAGAATACTTGCTTTGTGTATAAAATACATTGTGAATGCTTTCTCAGCCTTTACTTTTTCATTTTTATGACATTTTTTTGACCAAGCACGAATATTCTTTTGTCCATATCTTCGCAATGGAAGCACAGAACGCCTTCAAACCAAAAGCATTTTAAAGACCACGACTTGTGGATATTTCCTCAGCCTCTACATCAAAGTGTCAGTGAGCTAATTATCTTTTTTTAAGATACATAAGATATCTTTTTTTTCGATGCATAATTACGCACGAACTGAAACCCGGGGGACCGCTGTGTGCACACGTTCACAACACGAGAAATACTGTTCAATACGGCTTCGTGCGAAAAATCCGTATATGACCATAGGAAGCAGAACAGCGCAGTCTCCCATTACCCAGACTGTAAGCAAGGGAATAAAGCTTTGTTTGATTTCTGAAACCCTTCCTTTACGCCCTGTTTTCATTCAGGTAAGGGTCAACTATTTTGAAAATACTACTGACAGCAGGAAAATAAATTCTTTACTCAGCAGCTTATTAAAAACAGCTCCCATGATGTTCAAACCGATTTTTTACACAGAACACTGACACAGCTTTGCATTCTGAATCTCTTTTTCTCATGCTTTTATTTAATATGGCACAATGCACTGGGATAGGGGGATTCTGTTCACAAACCAATAGCATTTAAACCACAGCACCCACAATGCTGCAAGTGTTTTGCACACTAAGCAGGTCCTCTGACTTTTCCAAGCTTTGTTTTGGGTTGTGGAACCTTTCTTTATATTTTTTAGGATTTTCTGAAGATAACACTACAGGTAATACACTGGGATAGGTGGGTCATCTTCATGGCTCAATAGCATTTCAAATACAGCACCCACACTGCTGAAACCAAGTGTTTTACACACCAGACAGGCCCCCGAACCTCATACAACCTTGCTGTGGCTGTGGCCCCTTTCTTTAATTTTTTATGATTTTTTGAAGATAACACTACAGGTAATACACTGGGATAGGTGGGTCGTCTTCATGGCTCAATAGCATTTCAAATACAGCACCCACACTGCTGAAACCAAGTGTTTTACACACCAGACAGGCCCCCTAACTTTATATAACCTTGCTGTGGCTGTGGCCCCTTTCTTTATTTTTTTATGATTTTCTGAAGATAACACTACAGGTAATACACTGGGACAGGTGGGTCATCTTCATGGCTCAATAGCATTTCAAATACAGCACCCACACTGCTGAAACCAAGTGTTTTACACACCAGACAGGCCCCCTAACTTTATATAACCTTGCTGTGGCTGTGGCCCCTTTCTTTATTTTGTAATGATTTTCTGAAGATAACACTACAGGTAATATAGTGCCGTAGGCGGGTCGACTTCATTGCTCAATAGCATTTCAAATACAACAGCCACACTGCTGAAACCAAGTGTTTTACACACCAGACAGCCCCCAGAACCGTATACAACCTTGCTGTGGTTGTGGCCCCTTTCTTTATTTTTTTATGAGTTTTTCAATATGGCACCATTAGACAGGCGGTACATGGGGATAGTACATTGTGCTCTTCACGAGTCAATAGCTCTTCAAGCACAACAGCCACAGTGCTGCAACCAGGTGTTTTACTAGAACCAAAACAATCTATGTTAGACATTTTCATCTTCAGCCAAAAATACAAACCTGTGTACGTAGTGTGGTGCAGGTTCTTGTCCCATCCTGCTCTTGGTCCAGGTTGGAGGGTTGCACCGATTCTGAGTCTTGTTAGCTGGTATGGATGGGTTTGGGGGTGTTGATACCAGAGTGGTCCAGGAGGGGGATTCAGGTGTCTCGGGGGCATTCTTGTTTTTCTATGAGTTCAGGTTGATTCTGTTGGTTCTGTCATGAATCTCCCTCACGCAGGCAAGCGCTCCCGCATTCCCTCGAGCTCTCCCCATACCAAACGTGCGATGTCAATCAGTCCTCTGCTTAAACCCTCATCTGTCCCCCGGTCATTGCTCACAATTGAGATTCTCTCCCGGAGCTTACCTACTAACTACGCCTTTGCCTTACTATGACTTCTCCCCTGGACCTCGACCCCGCTTTTCCGACAACTGCTTTAGCCACTCGATTTTGTACCTTCGCCTGTTTTACGCTTTCTCGGATCCTGACCCCAGCCTGTCTCTTCATTTACGCCTCTGCCTACCGACGCAACTTCTACGCCTTCCCGGACTCCGACCCCTGCCAGTCCCTCGACTACGCCTTCGCCTGTCGATTCTGTGCCTACGCCTGTACTACGCCTTCCCGGACTCGGGCCCCTGCCTGTTTACTCCGACTACGCCTGCGTCTCGCGCCAACCCTACCAAGGGCACCGCATTGGATCCCTATCCTCAGCAGTCAGCCCCTGCGTGACAGGTTCTGAGTGTCTTGGTTACATCCGTTTGTGTGTATAGATGAAAAAGCTATTGAAGAGCACCCCCACACCCCCCACCCGTCTCGGTGGAAGTTGCCATGTTCAAAAAATCCTAAAAAGATAATTAAAGTTGCACACAACAAAGCATGACTGTGAAAGGTCAGGAGGCCTGCCTAGTGAGCACAACACTTGATTACAGTAAAAAAAAACATTAAAAAATAAAGAAATGTTCCACAACTCAAAGCGAGGTTGTATAAGGTTAGGGGAAATGTCTGGTGTAAAACACCTGGTTGCAGCACTGTGGCTGTTGTGCTTGAAGAGCTATTGACTCATGAATAGCCCCCCCCAATCCCCATGTACCGCCTGTCTAATGGTGCCATATTGAAAAACTAAAATTCTTATTAAAAAAATAAATAAAGGGGCCACAACCACAGAAAGGTTGTGTAAGGTTAGGGGACCTGTGTGGTGTGTAAAACACTTGGTTTCAGCAGTGTGGGTGCTGTATTTGAAATGCTATTGAGCCATGAAGATGACCCACCTGTCCCAGTGTATTACCTGTAGTGTTATCTTCAGAAAATCATAAAAAAAATAAAGAAAGGGGCCACAGCCACAGCAAGGTTATATAAAGTTAGGGGGCCTGTCTGGTGTGTAAAACACTTGGTTTCAGCAGTGTGGGTGCTGTACTTGAAATGCTATTGAGCCATGAAGATGACCCACCTATCCCAGTGTATTACCTGTAGTGTTATCTTCAGAAAATCCTAAAAAATATAAAGAAAGGTTCCACAACCCAAAACAAAGCTGGGAAAAGTCAGAGGACCTGCTTAGTGTGCAAAACACTTGCAGCATTGTGGGTGCTGTGGTTTAAATGCTATTGGTTTGTGAACAGAATACCCCTATCCCAGTGCATTGTGCCACATTAAATAAAAGCACGAGAAAAAGAGATTCAGAACACAAAGCTGTGTCAGTGTTCTGTGTAAAACGTCGGTTTGAACATCATGGGAGCTGTTTTTAATAAGCTGCTGAGAAAAGAATATTTTAATCTTCCTGCTGTCAGTAGTACTGTGAATATAGTTGACCCTTACCTGAATGAAAACAGGATGTAAAGGAAGGGTTTCAGAAATCAAACAAAGCTTTATTCCCGTGCTTACAGTCTGGGTAATGGGAGACTGCGCTGTTCTGCTTCCTATGGTCATATACGGGTTTTTCGCACAAAGCCGTATTGAACAGTATTTCTCGCTTTGTGAACGTGTGCACACAGCGGTCCCCCGGGTTCCAGTTCGTGCGTAATTACGCATCGATGACAAACCGGAGGTTTAAAAAAAGATAATTAGCTCACTGATAGTTTGATGTAAAGGCTGTGGAAATATCCACAAGTCGTGGTCTTTAAAATGCTTTTGGTTTGAAGGCGTTCTGTGCTTCCATTGCGGAAATATGGACAAAAGAATATTCGTGCTTGGTCAAAAAAATGTCATAAAAACGAAAAAGTAAAGGCTGAGAAATCATCCACAATGTATTTTATACACAAAGCAAGTGTTATTGTAACTCTAAGAGATTTCGTGAAAGCGCTACAGGCGTGCCAAAATCGTTTTCGAACTTCAAGCTAACTCTACCCCGGTGTTTTTCAGAATTGTATTGAGATCGTTTTCCACAGAGCTCAGATGTCAAAGCACAGCAGCAGCTCTCCACAGCGATCCTCTATAGCGCCCTTTCTCCCGCAGCTCCGTCCTCATTGGAAGGAAGCAAGAGTGAAAGGCTGAAGTGAAATAGAGCGGGGACGAAGGCAGTGAAGAGAGAGAACGTGGGAAGAAGAGAAAAACGCAAGAGAAAAAAAGCAGCGTCGTAAAAGAGGTGACGGAGCTGTCCTCTCAATAAGAAGGGTGCCAGTGAGCCTTGCTCTCGCTTACGGCCACACCCCCTTGAACACGCCTGATCTCGTCTGATCTCAGAAGCTAAACAGGGATGGGCCTGGTTAGTACTTGGATGGGAGACTGCCTGGGAATACCAGGTGCTGTAAGCTTTTAAGCGCAGGAGGCGCCCTATCCCCGCTCGCTCGCTCATTCCCCTGTTCACACGTGCAGTGCGGCTTGTCCGTCTGTTTATTTGTCAGCTTTGGCGAGACACGGGTGCTTGTGTATTAGCGTGAGCGTTTTTTATTCTGATCAGGAACAGTTTTACAAGTCCGCAAAGGATCGAGGAAAGGTTTATCGCCAGCTGAAAAGAGACACAGCGCTTCGGCTGTGGAGACTTTATTAATAAGGCCCCTCAGTAGTTGAGATCTCTGTTATACCCATCTAGAAACATGCAATCAGCGTGTTATTGCTGAAGCAATAGTCACAACATTATTCCACACCTGGGTGAGAGGCGGGTTATGATGACAGTCATGCTTTCTACACCTTATACTGAGCTCAGAAATGGACCAAGCGGACATCTCACGAGCAGATCCCTCCGCGTATAAGAAAGGCAACTTGTCTCAGCAAAAATACCACGGATTCACATCCAAAATATGATAAAAAGGCAAAAACCCCACACTTGGAATGCAAACGTACCCTAAAAAGGAAACACGGTTTTAAAACCAACTTGATTTTCCCCTGGAGAAACCTTTTTATGGACACACATCGCATCTATTACACATGTAGAACTAAATATAAAGATAAAACTTAATATAAGAAGTCACGACATATCACACATGACGAAGTCTGGTCCAGAATAAACAGTTTACACTGACCAACCTTTATTTACCCTGGTCACTCACTTCTATTAACTGTTTAACTGGGTAACAAATTAATATTTGTTTCAATTTGGGATCTACACCTGGGAGCCCTGAAATGTTGGCCAGAGGGGAGAAGCTGATATTCAGACGTGAGAATATATTAAAAAAAGGATCTGATGTTGTTTTTCACCTGTCTAATCAAAGCTTGTTCAAAAATTATCTGATTATAGGACACACGAGTTTATAATCATACTCATTCCACTTTTTAACCCCGTATATATGCACAATATGAAACGTATATACACTAAATCTCACGTGTGACTCCCATAATATACATTTCTTTACGAAAATTAGGAACACTTACTACAATTATCAACCCCCCATGACGAGGCAATATTTCATACCTTTGTTTCTTTGTGGGTTCAAAGTTCTGTCCTGTCGTTTCACACGTAATGTTTTGGTAGTTATCTCAATTTTCCTTTGCAATTATCTCCAAGATCATCATCAACTTTTTGTAAAACGCTATGCACAACTGATATTTAAAGAAAGTCCTGTACCAAAACGTCTTCGTAGGGAAAGACAACTTTTTTTTCCTTACGTTAGTCGCTACACGGTTACTCAGAAAATCCATTCACCGCCTTTAAAAAAAAAATTTCGTTTTTTATTGTGGTTCACTGACATTTCTGTCACAATTCTGAGGGACCCCAAATAAAATTCACTTGCCGGTATAAAGACGCCGGAGAGGATAAGACAGGTATCGAGCCACCTGCGTATCTAGCGGACGTTTAAAATAAAAAAAATGGCGTGTAATGTTGCGAAGGGCTACTGTTTTTTTTATAGTTTGTCGATTGTAAGGGACGTGGGCCGCGACAGAAATACTGGACGGGGTGGGAAAAGGTTTATTGATGGTTTATTGTACCGCAACGGTCACAATTGACTCACCAGCAAAGATGGCGCCGAGGCCACATCGACTCCCTCCCGCCCTGCCTCGCACCGAAGCTCGAGCTGCGGAGCGCGACGCCAAACCGCCAGTCCACGGGCGCGGGCACCGGACATAGACGTCATAAACCCTTCCGAGGCGCAGGAATTATAGATCACTGTAGTTTCTTCTGGACCCGGGTTAGGGACAGTGTGCCCTCCGTGAGAGTCTTCTGAGGAAGCCAGTGTCTCATGGGTGTCCAGGCTTGGTACCATCTGTCCATCACAGGACACACAGACACACACACTCACACACCCTGGACAGGACACCAGTCCATCACAGGACACACACACACTCACTCACACACCCTGGACAGGACACCAGTCCATCACAGGACATACACACACCCTAGATAGGACACCAGTCCCTCACAGGACACTCAGACACACACACTCACACACCCTGGACAGGAACCAGTCCATCACATGACAAACACACACTCACTCACACACCCTGGACAGGACAGCACTCCATCACAGGACACACACACACCTGGGCCAGTTTTCTCAGAAGCCAATTAGCCCAAAAGCCTGTCTTTGGACCTGGAGAACACAGGGAGAACATGCAGACTCCACACAGACAGTCCCCCCCCCCCCCCCCGGGTCCAGACCCGAGCCCGGAGCCCCCCCGCGCTGAACCCCTCCGTACAGACGGCCGCACACAGCTCCGTTGTTCCCGATTCCCGAGGTGATCTGTTAAAAGAAGCCGGTGTGTTGCCTCCAGGTGACATTTCCTACTGGAGTCAGGACAGGAGGCTCTTCTGTACACAGAAGGGGGTGGGGAACAAGCCGCCCAGCCCTGTGGTTGAAGCCGATACCCCGGCTTCTCTCCAGACACAGCTGGGTGAGCTCCTCCAGTCAGTACAGGGGGCTCTACTGTACACAGAGGGTGGTGGGGGTGTGGAACAACTCCTTTGTTCGGGGCCTTGGGGCATTCTTGTTGTGAAAGGTGCTATATAAAAAAAACTGAATTGAAATTGAATCTTACAGGTTTGGGTTTTTCAGAGATCTTGTCAGAGATCTTGTCTGACGTGCCATTTCAAAAACGTAACGACACTCCTCACGTCCGAGCGCCGCCGGTCTGTGACGTAACGTATGCTTACACAACCATGACGGTTTCATCATGGACAGCACGAAAGCCCGAAAAGTGCTTGACGTTTTAATTTGGCGATGGATCCCAGTTTTTTTTTTATTTTGGAGGCCAAAGAGGACAAAAAAGGAAACGTCTGGAGGTGGATCGATGGTCATCTCTGCGGTTGTTCTGATGTTCTGGAAAAAACAAAACAAAAAAAAACGGCTCGCTTGCCCGGTTGTGTAGTGTTTCCACACCCCACGCAAATCAACTTCTCTTCGCCCCCGGGGGCTCATCGCCCGCCGCACCCCTCTCACGTGATAGGGGCTTCCCCCGGCTGTGACGTACTTACCCTACCCCCTTTTCCGCCAACGTCATACCGAAGGTCGCGCTTCGGGCCGCGGCGATGTTGACGGACTGTCTTGTAGCATGAGAAGGGTTTAAATTTTGACTTAAGGAGTTGGCCATCGTTATATTTCGCGAGGTATCATACGGGGGGAAAAAGAACATTTATATTTATCAACCTACTAGTAATACTGGGTGGATGTCACGTTCCCCAAAGTTCAGTGCCTCTCTCTAATAAAGTAGAAACGCAACATTAAACTCCGTTCGAAACGGGAGAAATCACCAGGACACTATACAACTGACGTCCGGAAAAGAAAAAAAGAACTCCTATTCCCATTTGTAATGACCCCGTCGTGTTTTTCCCGGTGTGCGCTTATCTTTCGGAGACCGTTTCTCTCTGGTGTTGTTTTGCTGTTGGAATAAATGCCGAGGTGACCCTTCTGTGTGGAGTCTGCGTGTTCTCTCCAGCGGGTCGTTTCCTCCACTGCATGGGCTGGTCGAACCGGGGTCTCCCAATCGTCACAGAAGTGTGTGTCGTTTTGGGTGGTGGTGGGGGGGTGCATCGGGGATACTGCGCCCCGAGGGGGTGACCTCTCACCTTACTCCGGACGAAGGGAGAAGACCTGTACCTTCACGAGTCCGGGTTGTGAAAACTTCTTCTGGCAGTTCAAAACGTTTCGAAGGGACTACAGCGCTACCCTGTTTTCCATTTGTATCGTGTATTATTAGACAGTCATAAGTATCTGTACTGATCACAGAGTCCCCCTCTCACTGCCAGGACTGAAGACCAGTGCAGCACGAATAATAATAATAATTAATAAGTCTGGACTCTCCACTCAGAGCTCCTCCCAGGTCAGGGGGATCCCCTCCAGCCCCCCCAGTGTGCAGCCCCTACCTGGATGATGCTCCAGTCCGCTCAGCACACACCAGCTCTCAGTGGGGAGGAGAGCAGAGGGATGGAGCCAGTTCAGAGAGGGGGGTGATAAGGAGGCCATGATGGGTCAAGACCAGGGGGGGAATCAGGCCAGGACACTGGGGTAACACCCCTACTCTTCTCCAGAAACACCCCAGGATTGTTAACGAGCACAGAGAGTCAGGACCTCGGTTTTACGTCTCATCCGAAGGACGGCGCCTGTTTACAGTCCAGTGTCCCCCGTCACTATACTGGGGCATCAGGACCCACACAGACCACAGGGTGAGAGCGCCCCCTGCTGGCCCCACTCACACCTCTCCCAGCAGCAACTTTGGGGGGGGGGGGGAGGGAAAAAACCAAAAGTTGAACAGATTTTTTAAAAAAAAATTTTATTGATGCTTAACAAAAGAACAAAAATTACAAGCTTCAGTCCAGACTGGGGTCTGGGGTCCCTCAGCTTCAGTCCAGTCCAGAATGGGGCCCCTCAGCTTCAGTCCAGTCCAGTCTGGGGCCCCTCAGCTCCAGTCTAACCTGGTGTCCCTCAGCTCCAGTGCAGTCCAGACTGGGGTCCCTCAGCTTCGGTCCAGCACAGACTGGGGTCCCTCAGCTTCAGTCCAGACTGGGGTCCCTCAGCTTCGGTCCAGCACAGTCTGGTGTCCCTCAGCTTCGGCCCAGCACAGACTGGGGTCCCTCAGCTTCGGTCCAGCACAGTCTGGGGTCCCTCAGCTTCAGTCCAGACTGGGGTCCCTCAGCTTCGGTCCAGCACAGTCTGGGGTCCCTCAGCTCCAGTCCAGTCCAGTCTGGGGCCCCTCAGCTCCAGTCCAGTCCAGTCTGGTGTCTCTCAGCTCCGGTGCAGTCCAGTCTGGTGTCTCTCAGCTCCGGTCCAGTCCAGTCTGGTGTCCCTAGGCTCCAGTCCAGTCCAGTCTGGTGTCCCTCAGCACCTGTCCAGTCCAGTCTGGGGCCCCTCAGCTTCAGTGCAGTCCAGTCTGGCGTCCCTCAGCTCCAGTCCAGTCCAGTCTAGTCCAGTCCAGATCTTAGCTGGCACAGAACCAGGAAAGGAACCTGGAAAGAATATTGTTATTGCAGGTGTGAGGGACACAGACTCAGACGTCACCATGACATCAAACAGCAAGAGGAGACTCCTCCTTGAATCACAGACACGACCGGGCGGCGCCCCCCTGTCTGCTCACCTGCACCTCCTCTTCCTCTTCTTGTCCTTCCTGGCAGCCTGCTCCTCCTCTCCCTCGCTCTTCCTCTCCTGACCCACGGTCTCCGCCGCCTCCATCGGCTCGTCCTGATCATCTGTCTCCACCGACACGCAGCTCAGGGAGTTTAAAAAGACGCACCAGCGATTCTGCAGCAGAGACAGGAGAGTCACGTTAAGAGTCGGACTGGACACTCCAGGACATGAACACTGCATTGAGAGAGAGAGAGAGGGGTTCATACAGACACATGACTGGACACTCCAGTACATGAACACTGCACTGAGAGAGAGAGGGGTTCATACAGACACACTGACTGGACACTCCAGTACATGAACACTGCACTGAGAGAGAGGGGGGTTCATACAGATACACTGACTGGACACTGACTGGACACTGGACAGGAGTAAAGAGAGGATCAGAGCATTACCCTCCTTATTTTTCTTCTGTCTCACAGGAGGTGGTGATTGGACCTCCTCCAGCTGGAGTCTGAGGAGGGAGAGAGGGGGCAGGAGAGGGACAGCACAGGAAGAGAAAGAGAGAGACAGGTGAGTCAAGTGTCCCAAGAGTACAGAGACTCTGCTGAAATCACACTCGCAGTGAGTGACACTGACACTAACCAGCCTCAGGACAGCACTGCTAGAGCACCACAACCCAGACTCAACCACATCACAGCACAGATTAAACAGCAATATCTCACACACTGGGACACACACACACAAACACAACATAAACTGGAATGCTACAGAACCTTAAACAGACAATACACACTAGCTGAATATTTGACCAAAATTAAAAATAACAAACAGAAACAGACCCTGACGAAGTACAGGCTCAGTGACCACAACCTGGCCATAGAAACTGGGCGACACAGGCAGACCTGGCTGCCCAGAGGGGACAGGCTGTGCTCCCACTGCCAGGGGGAGAAATAGAGACAGAGGTGCACTTCCTACTGCACTGTGACAGATACTCTGGGATTAGAGAAACATTCTTCCCGAAATTCAGAAATCTAATCCCAGAGTTCCCACACCTGCCAGAATCACAACGGGTCCCAATCCTACTGGGAGAGGGAGGAGGGAACTCAGTTGATCTGGGAGCCCAGTATGTGATCTCCTGTCACAGCCTGAGGAACAGTGAGTCTGTCTCCCAATAATGCTCCAGCCGCCTACAGTATATGTCAATATTTTATAATATGTCTTTGTTGTAAATGTCTGTAACATGTCTGCTTTACGCAGAGAGTGGCGGGGGTTGGATGTCAAGGCCTGACGATACCGCATTACGCAGAGAGTGGAGGGGTGGGATGTCAGGGCCTGACGATACCGCTTTATGCAGAGAATGGAGGTGTGGGTGTCAGGGCCATACGACACTTCTTTATTCAGAGAGTGGAGGGGGTGGGATGTCAGGGCTAGATGACACTGCTTTACACAGAGAGTGGAGAGGTGGGTGTCAAGGCCATACGACAGTGCTTTACACAGAGAGTGGTGGGGGTGTGATGTCAGGGCCATATGACACTGCTTTACACAGAGAGTGGCGGGGGTGGGATATCAGGCCCTGACAACACAGCTTAACGCAGAGTGTTTAGGGGTGGGTGTCAGGGTTATACGGCAGTGCTTTACGCAGAGAGTGGTGGGGGTGTGATGTCAGGGCCATACGACAGTGCTTTTCACAGAGAGTGGCGGGGGAGGGATATCAGGGCTTGACAACACTGCTTTATGTAGAGAGTGGAGGGGAGGGCTTCAGGGCCATAAGACACTGCTTTATGCAGAGAGTGGAGGGATTGGTGTCAGGGCCATATGACACTACTTTACACAGAGAGTGGCGGGAGTGGGCTGTCAGGCCCTGACGATACTACTTTACGTAGAGAGTGGCGGGGGTGGGATGTCAGGGCCTGACGACACTGCTTTATTCAAAGAGTGGAGGGTTGGGTGTCAGGGCTATACGACAGTGCTTTCCGCAGAGAGTGGTGGGGGTGTGATGTCAGGGCCATACGACACTTATTTACGCAGAGAGTGGCAGGGGTGGGATGTCAGGGCCTGAAGATACTGCTTTTCGCAGAGAGCGGAGGAGGTGGGATTCGACCTCTCAGTGGGGCCAGCAGGGGGCACTCACCCTGCTGTCTGTGAGGGTCTTAATGCCCCAGTGTAGTGACGGGGGACACGATCTGGCCCACCAGCGACGAGCAGGTTACCAGATCTAGACAAAGGGGGCGACTCTTAGTCGTATGAGCTTAGTCACACATCGCAGCGATTAAAAAAACAAAACAAACATATTATGTCTGTTACTAACGACTTTTTTTTCCTACATTGAAAGTCTCTTTCCCGGGTGATTTTCTAGCGCGACTGGGGCTCTTCATTTCTCCTCGGTGTTTCATCACGGGCGGATTTGAAACAGACCACAGAAGGTGGTCACACACTATATTATTATTGAGAGACAGGCTCACTGTCTGTACCTCAGGCTGGGACAGGAGATCCCACACTGTATTATTATTATTGAGAGACAGGCTTACTCTCTGTTCCTCAAGCTGAGACAGGACATCACATACTGTATCATTATTGATTGACAGGCTCACTGTTCCTCAGGCTGGGACAGGAGATCACACACTGTATTATTATTATTGAGAGACAAGCTCACTGTCTGTTCCTCAGGCTGGGACAGAGGATCACACACTGTATTATTATTATTTAGAGACAGGCTCACTGTCTGTTCCTCAGAGTTGGACAGGAGATCCCACACTGAATTATTATTATAGAGAGACAGGCTCACTGTATGTTCCCCAGGCTGGGTCAGGAGCTCACACAGTATTATTATAATTATTGAGAGACAGTCTCACTGTCTGTTCCTCAGTCTGGGACAGGAGATCACACACTGTATTATTATTATTGAGAGACAGGCTCACTATCTGTTCCCCAGGCTGGGACAGGAGATAACACTGTATTATTATTGAGAGACAAACTCACTGTCTGTTCCCCAGGCTGGGACAGGAGATCCCACACTGTATTATTATAATTATTTAGAGACAGACTCACTGTCTTTTCCTCTGTCTGGGACAGATGGTCACACACTGTATTATTATTATTGAGAGACAGGCTCACTATCTGTTCCCCAGGCTGGGACAGGAGATAACACTGTATTATTATTGAGAGACAAACTCACTGTCTGTTCCCCAGGCTGGGACAGGAGATCCCACACTGTATTATTATAATTATTTAGAGACAGACTCACTGTCTTTTCCTCTGTCTGGGACAGATGGTCACACACTATATTATTATTGAGACAGGCTCACTGTCTGTTCCTCAATCTGGGACAGTAGATCACATTGTATTATTATTATTAATATTATTGAGAGTCTGGCACACTGTTCCCCAGGCTGGGACAGGAGATCCCACACTGTATTATTATTATTTTGAGACAGGCTCACTGTCTGTTCATCAGACTGGGACAGGAGATCCCACACTGAATTATTATTATTGAGAGACAGGCTTACTCTCTGTTCCTCAGGTGGAGACAGGACATCACATACTGTATTATTATTGTTTGACAGGCTTATTGTTCCTCAGGCTGGGACAGGAGATCAGACACTGTATTATTATTATAGTGAGACAGGCTCACTGTATATTCCCCAGGCTGGGACAGGAGGTCATACATTATATTATTATTATAGAGAGACAGGCTCACTGTATGTTCCACAAGCTGAGACAGGAACTCACACTGTATTATTATTATTATTATTATTATTATTATTATTATTATTATTATTATTATTATTATTATTATTATTATTATTAAAAGACAGACTCACTGTCTTTTCCTCAGTCTGGGACAGTTGGTCACATACTGTATTATTATTATTGAGAGACAGGCTCACTGTTCCTCAGGCTGGGACAGGAGATCACAAACTGTATTATTATTATAGAGAGACCTGCTCTTTCCTGACTGTTCCTAAGGCTGGGACAGCAGATCATAATCTGCTTTATTATTATTGAGAGACTGGCTTACTCCTGTCTGTTCCTCAGGTTGGGAAAGGAGATCACACACTGTATTATTATTATTGAGAGACGGGCTCACTGTCTGTTCCTCTGACTGGGGCAGGAAATGACACACTGTATAATTAGTATTGAGAGACAGGCTCAGTGTTCCCCAGGCTGAGACAGGAGATCACACACTGTATTATTAGTATTGAGAGACAGCCTCAGTGTTCCCCAGGCTTGGACAGGAGATCACACACTGTATTATTATTATTGAGATACAGACTCACTGTCTGTTCCTCCTGCTGGGACTGGAGATCACACACTGTTCTATTATTACTGAGGGACATGCTCACTGTTTGTTCTTCAGACTGGGACAGGACATTCCACACTAGGTTATCATTATTGAGAGACAGGCTCGCTGTCTGTTCCTCAGGCTAGTACAGGAGATCACGCACTGTATTATTATTATTTAGATACAGGCTCACTGTGTGTTCCTCAGCTGGGACAGTAGATCACACTGTATTATAATTATTGAGAGGCTGACTCACTGTTTCCCAGGCTGGGACAGGAGATCACACACTGTATTATTATTGAGAGACAGGCTCACTGTCTGTTCCTCTGGCTGGGGCAGGGAATCACACACTGTATTATTAGTATTATTTAGAGACAGGCTCGCTGTCTGCTCCACAGGCTGGGACAGGATATCACACACTGTTGTAGTGTTCTCTCACGAGGCACCAGTTCTGTAGGGGTTTGGGCATTTACTGAGACAATTATTTTTGTGGCAGTAAATCACAAAATTGATTATTTTAATGGTCTTAGAATCCAACCACGCGACATAACTCAAACAACGCACACACAGGTACTAATACACGAGGATACATTTGTTAATATATAGAATATGCATGCAAACCTAACAGATCTTATCGTATGGGTTATCAGAATACAAAAGATATAAATTCATTCAGTTACAAAGAGTTACACATATCAAGAGGACATAAGTTCAGTATATCATTCATTTAGACCATTTCGTAATTGAACTTGTTTACAACTTCTACATGAGATACTCAAAACAAGTACAGAACCCTTAGGAATTAAATTGATATCAACTGGTTGGGAGCAGTAATGCAATAAGGTTGAATACTCACTGCCGGGGGATCCCTTTTCTCACCGTTTCCGTAGTGCAGCGGTTATCACGTTCGCCTTACACGCAGAAAAATCCCCGATTCGAAACCGGACGGGAACAGCCTCTTTTTGCACGCTCCTGTACTTCACAGAGGTCTTGAGCGACTGGTCATTTGTTCCCAATGTATTTCCGGTGCCTTCATGCACTCTTGTACCAAACGCACGTTCCTTCTGTACGTGGAGCCGATCATTTGCAATTGGGCTGTGCTGACAGACCAGGACGAGCTCTGTCGGCTCAAAAGCAGCGCAGGACCTGCAAGAACAACAGAAAGATTAGCATCCAGCGGGGGCCTCTTAGTGAGCCCAAGATCTCATCAAGAATCGGCTCCAGCAACAGGGCTGGGTGCATTGTTCCATTCTCCGCCCACTCTCGGTGTAAACAAGTCCCTCCTGGTCTCTGCTTGAAATGCACTTTCCTGCGTTTGCTTTGGTGTAACTGGCTTCTCCTGCATGGGCGAATGTGAAGAAGATCCTTAGTAAGTCATTGAAGAAAACCGAGAAGAGGTCGGAGTGGCCTCTGTCGTTCATCAACGATCCAGTCAGGCAGTACTCCTCTGTAAAGCGCCGTTCGTTCACATCGATTGGCTTTTTTTTGGCTTCATTTGTGCATGTAGTAAAAGCAGACGCCCCTATTCTACCGGGACCCCGACTCGAACCGGGGTTGTTGCGGCCACAATGCAAAGTACTGAGCACTATACGATCACGGCAAGATACCGAGACACACGTGGCAGGGCGGAAAAGGCTGTGCTCTCTTCGTGTGACATAATTCGGAAAAGTCCTGACGTTGCATTTCAACTGAGCCCCAGTATACATCGACCCTTCGACACTCTGAGTGACACCTCTTGCGTGTTTTCTCATATTTATGTAGTTTGCTTGCATGATGCCCGGAACAACGAGGTTGTGCGCTCCCATATGGTCTAGCGGTTAGGATTCCTGGTTTTCACCCAGGTGGCCCGGGTTCAACTCCCGGCATGGGAACGTGTCAGTTTTGAATCCTGCTTTCCAAAAGATCAGCACCGTGTACGAAAGAGCCGCATTAAAACTACTCGAACATGCAAAACGTGTGAGAAGAGGGGGCGCTTGTTTCCAGCCGAAACTTCTCGCGTGTGAGACGAGCTGATCATCACTGCAGGAGGTGGGAGGGTTACTCTGGTAGACAGGGCTGACCTTCGGCAATAGGTTTTATACAAGATGATATTTGCACTTTCTGGAGAGGCCATTTTCTCCACTTCAGTAGCCCGATTTCGTCGATTGCGTGGAGAGGGCTGTAGAATGTGGTGCCGCCTTTACTGCTCCGTCCATGACAGGCGTGCTGGTCTCTGGAGAGAGAGCACGGTCCATCAGCGCACTCCAATAAAGGCACTGGAAGCAGCTGAATCGCATTGACGAAGCTCAGCGCTGGGCCGCTGGGCACCTCTTACCTCTTTCCGTAGTGTAGTGGTTATCACGTTCGCCTCACACTCGAAAGGTCCCCGGTTCAAAACTGGGCGGAAGCAGACTTCTTTTGTCGCCACGCACAAAAGGGGATTGGGGATTCGCCTAGCACTGTGATCGAACAGACCCACTCACCTCTTAGTGTGGCGGGATCTGCACAGTGCATGTCACAGCGCATCCTGGTTTCACTTCAATGCGCGTCCTGATGTACCCCGGTCTCCCGCGTGACAGGTGGGGACAGGTGACAGGTCCGCGTGACAGGTCCTATACTAACGAGGAAGACATCGCTCTCTCCGACCCCCGGTATCGTGTCCCGACCTACCGTGCTGTAAGGCGATGTGTGCTGTGATTCCTTTACGGAGCAGAAATGACAACCGAGGAGCCGAGAGATCATTTCAGCATTTCGCGTCTGAACGGAAAACACAAACGACCAACTCGGAATGACTTGCCTTTGACGCTTATCAAAGCGTTCTTTGTGCATCGAACAGACACACTCACCTCTTAGTGTGGTGGGATCTGCACAGTGCATGTCTCAGCGCTCCCTGCTTTCACTTCAATGTGCTTCCTGATGTCGAGTCGTGTGCCGTGCGGAGGCTCTGAAAGCGAGAGCAATGAAAAGGTGCACGACGCTGTGAAAGAAAACACAGAAGTGAAAGGCAGTCCTTTCTCTAAGGAGGTGAAAGAAAAGCTACTCCCCGTCGGGGAATCGAACCCCGGTCTCCCGCGTGACAGGCGGGGATACTTGCCACTATACTAACGAGGAAGACATCGCATTTTCTGACCCCCGGCATCGTGTCCCGACCCAGCATGCTGGATGGCGACGCGTGCTGTGATTCCTTTACGGATCAGAAATGACAACCGAGGAGCCGAGAGATCATTTCAGCATTTCGCGTCTGAACGGAAAACACAAACGACCAACTCGGAATGACTTGCTTTGGACGCTTTTCAAAGCATTCTTTGTGCACGACGACTGCGCCGCTTAGCAGATACAAATGGGTTGTACAACTCTGAACTAGAAAATGGAAGAGGGCTAAGCCCCCTCTCTTTTAGCCCAGGATAGATCTGTCTCCCAGAATCACCAGGGCGCACGCACACACACACACCCGTGCCATTGAAGTGCTCTGCTTCATTTCTAAGGGCAACTCAACATTCACTCCTACCCCGAGAACAGAAAAGACAGCGTCCGCAGCAACAACAGCTCAGGTCTCTGCACAGGAGCTAAGCTGCCCTCATCTCCTCTGCTCTGCGGCTCCTGCGGAGTGGAGTCCTGCCTGGAGCCGTGTTTGCAGGCGGCAGTTCGCCGCGCCCTGTCTGTGCGTCGTGTCCAAGAGCTCCTGGGAGGAAGAGAGAGCCCTCCCACTCGGGGGCTTTTCCACGGTCTGTGTGAGGAGGGGCGGGTGTGTCCAGTAGCTTATCGAGCGGAAGCCTGGGGCGGCGGAGAGCTGTGATCGTGCAGACCTTGAGGTGTCACCTCTTTGTCTGCTTTCCCGCCCCCCCTCCGCCCAAGCTCTGCTCCAAAGTGGCCCGGCAACCCCTCACACCTGCACGTGTCACAACCTAAGGTGTGGTCATGAGACACCCATGGGGTGTCGTTCTGTTCTTGCTAATTGTTTCCTGCCCGTCGCCGGCAGGAGTCCATGCGAGGAAGATGCGCTGGACAGAGCTTAGAGGGCGCACCTGGGTTGCTTTCCTTCTGAGTGACGTTCCTGCAACACTCTCCCGCTCCTCTTGGTGCGCTCATGCCGCAACACAGGAAGGCTGGAGCAGGTGGCTGTGTGCTCTCTGCACTGGCAAAATAGCTCAGCTGGGAGAGCGTTAGACTGAAGGTCTAAAGGTCCCTGGTTCGATCCCGGGTTTCGGCATTTTGTTTCATCGTGCCCTTTGTTCCTCTCTCCAGCGCACCCTGCCTAAAGTGACGCGTCCCTTTCTCAGCCCGAAACGCAAGCGAGACACCAGCAGCGGTCCCTGCAGGTTTCCGTAGTGTAGCGGCTATCACGTTCACCTAACCCGTGAAATGTTCCCGGTTTGAGACCGGGTGGAAACAGCCTCGTTTTGCACGCTCCTGTACTTCACAGAGGTATTGAGCGACCGGTCATCTGTTCCCAATGTATTTCCGGTGCCTTCATGCACTCTTGTACCAAACGCACGTTCCTTCTGTACGCGGAGCAGATCATTTGCAATTGGGCTGTTCCGACAGACCAGGACGAGCTCTGTCGGCTCAAAAGCAGCGCAGGACCTGCAAGAACAACAGAAAGATTAGCATCCAGCGGGGGCTTCTTAGTGAGCCCAAGATCTCATCAAGAATCGGCTCCAGCAACAGGGCTGGGCGCATTGTTCCATTGTCCGACCACTCTCGGTGTAAACAAGTCCCTCCTGGTCTCTGCTTGAATTGCACTTTCCTGCGTTTGCTTTGGTGTAACTGGCTTCGCCTGCATGGGCGAATGTGAAGAAGATCCTTAGTAAGTCAATGAAGAAAACCGAGAAGAGCTCGGAGTGGCCTCTGTCGTTCATCAACCATCCAGTCAAGCAGTACTCCTCTGTAAAGTGCCGTTCGTTCACATCGATTGGCTTTTTTTTACCTTCATTCGTGCAAGTAGTAAAAGCAGACGCCCCTTTAGGGAGCCTGTCAGCACCCGGAGTTTTCCCCTTCTGTAAGCTCTCCATAGCCTCTCAGCTCTTCTACTGTCAAATCCCCCTCAAGTACTTCCCTATCTTCTTCACTCAAAACGTTTTCTAGCTTTGAGGTAAAAAAATGAATTTCATCATCCTTTACCTCTGTAGAGCTGTACAGTCTTGAGTAGAAGTGTCACGCCCTCTGCAGCCAGAGGGCGGTCCTTCTCTGTCCTGTCCCTAGTTTCTGGTCTGCTGTCCTTTCTGTCCCTCTCTTTCCCTTGGGTTATATATTTCCGGGTCTTGCACTCTGTCCTCGCTCAGCACTGACGTTCGGATGTCCTGAGACCCGCCTAGCACCAGGGCGCCCCATGTCCGCTCCCTGAGGGCACAGGTATCTATACGGCATTCCTGAACTCTTTGCACTAATGAGCCCGGGCCTTTTTCCCGTCTCGCCGCTACGCATATGGGTCTTTTTCTGCCCTCCTGCTCCCCACGGTTAGTCCCTTTGGACGTCCGTGACAAGAAGGCCTCGATGCAGGAGAGGATAGCACTCAGCTCTGTACTCTCTCTTCCCTCCTCATCAACTACACTTTCCATGACAGACTTGGAGCCTACCACTTTCCTGAAAAAGAAGCGAGTACACTTTTCATTTTCTTCCAAGAACTGCACTCTGCTTCTTAACAGCATTCCTCGACTGCTTTCTTCGGCTATGCTCCGGATGTCCTTTTTTAAAAGGGTGATATCTTCAAGCACATCGAAGCCACTGTGCAGCATCGTGTAGAGATGCTGCAGCTGCCTCTGTTTCCTGGAGTTTCCAGAGGCCTGGGCCAAAGACAGTCCCGCCCTGGAGTTCCACTCTACACCCTAAAGCCTGATGATCTGAGAAGAAGACAGGCTGAAGAGTGACCCCAACAACTTTCACTCTCTCTGAGACAAAGCAATAGTCAATTCTGGAGCTGCTATTCCTCCCTGACCATGTATATCCTGCTGTTGTGGGATATATACATCTATATGTGTCTGAGAGTTTAAAGTCTTGAACTAAGTTTTGCAGGGCCAGTGAGCTGGAATCCAATTTTATCGGAGAGCTAGACTGCCTATCTGTGTGCTCTAAGATACAATTAAAATCCCCTCCCACTATCACGTCTGTGCTACATAACAATAGGGGGGAGAGTGCCTTGAGTAGCTCCACCCTTCCTCCCACATCAGTAGGGCAATACACATTGATTAGCCGCAGGTTAACGGTCCCCCATTCCACATCCACACACAGCAACCTGCCATCTATGACCCTCTGAATACTTTTCAATTTGAAAGCCCATCCTTTGAAAAGAATGGCCACGCCAGAGGCTCTGTTGTTATTGTCCCCTGACCAAACAGATGGCCCTTTATCCCACCTATCTTCAAAGCTTTTATACCTCTCTTGATAGGCTAAAGCACACTCCTGCAACATCAACACATCTCCCTCTCTCTGCTGGAGGTAATCAAAGACAGACTGGCATTTAATTCTGTCATTGATACCTCTGGTGTTAAGAGAAATTATGTTTAGAGCCATATTACATAAGAAAGTGGAACCAGTCTTTACAAAACACATTTCTCTTCTGTCTCACCTGTTCCCTTCTTCTTTTTCTTTTTCTTCTTACCAATTTCCTGCCAGCCATCCTCTGAATGAGCCTTCATCAGGGTGGCAGCAGTAAAAGCGTTCACGGAGTCCATTTCAAGGAATGGGGTAGAGAGAGGGGTGGAGGGGTTCCAGCTGTCCCCATCGCCATGCTCTCCTTCCTCCTTGCTCGGGGAGAAAACAGAGTCATTTTTCCTTTTCCTCAAGTCCAGCTCCTGGGAGCACTGAGGGGAAAGGGGTGCAGCCGATGCACCAGTTTCCTCTTCCCCCTCACCCACCAGCTGCTGCAGATCCTCCGTGATGGACTGGATGGAGGAGAGGAGGACATCTGTAGCCCTTGCAGAGTCCGAGAAAAGCAGCTCCGCTGAATCCTGGGTATCCTCGCTGGACCCGCTCCACCGGGGGGTCCCACACTGGCCCTCGTTCTGAGGAGCAGGAGTGGGGGAGGGGTCCTCGCTGTTCTCGGGGGTTTTCAAACCCTCGTGCTTGTCTGGTGCAGTCTGCGGTTGTGGGGGCATAGTGGATTTCTCTTCCACCGGCCCCGGAGCCACAGCAGGACTGATCCTGGCTGGAGGCTGAGAGTCTTTGTCCAACAAGGGTTCTTTGTTTGACTTGTTTGCTTTGGCTTTTCGGGCCGGTTTGGCTGAAACAAGCACTGGTTCATCCTTTCTCATTTTGAGTTTATTGGTGTAGCCGTGAGGGCAGTTCTTAAAAACGTGTCCTTCCGAGCCACATCAATTGCACTTTGGCAGCATTGAACAGTCAGAGGCTAAATGTTCCTGTTTGCCACAGGTCTTGCAGCATTTCACAGTGCAGGATGATGCCAGGTGTCCCACAGCACCACAGCGCCGACACACCTTTGGTTGTCCCACATAAAAAACATAGCCATTGCAGGCGCCCAGCCGGATTGTAGAGGGCAGGTGCCTTAAGCCTCCATTTACATTGTCCGGTAGCAAGCGAACCTCGAATTTCCTTGCTCCTGTTTTTATACCGTCAACATCTCTAACCTCAGTTCCATGGTGGACGGTGCAGTACTGGTTAAGCCAGGTGTGAATGTCCTCCGTCTTTGCCAGTTCCCAGAACATAATAACATGCACCGTTTTCCTCTCTCTCTGTGTCAGAGGCTGCAAGTTGATCTTCTCAAGGGCAGGAACTTTCCCTCTTTTTGCCTCAAACACATCCACACATTGTTCAAACAGAGAATAGGTAGCAAAAACAACCTCAAATGCTTTCTGACCTGGGAGAGCGAAGATGAAATCCAAGTGCCGAGGTTCAAAGCCAAGTTCCTTCTGCAACACTTTTCTGCTGAACTGCATACGGTCCATGAAGAGGTCATCCAAAAGCTCAAAACGCACAGCATTCTTGCGGGATCCAAAGGTTGCCATTTCGAAAACTGAAAAACAAACACTGCTTCCACAAAACAAGAAAACAATCCAACTACTCCACCTACAGGCTGATCAAGGTATCACCCCTGCCAGGTAAGTATGAGCTGTACAAGCCCCTGCAAGCGGCCCGCACCCACAGCACAAAGCGCGCAGCCTAGGCCTGCTCCTCACCCCGCACACCACCGCCTCCTGCTGGGTCCACTCTTTCGCACACTCACACGCCACACTAACACTCAAAAGGGTGGGCAAAATGAGAAAACGAGCGCGCCGTTTCCTACACATCTGCAGACCTCCTCGAATGTCTGGCGCTGGGCATGCCCCGCTCTCCTCCACCTTATCTTATCGCGTGTGACCACAGACAATGGCCACAATGCAGGGGAATGGCACCTGTAAAGTGTTAATTGGGGCACAGGAACAGCCCGTCTCGTCTCGGGGGCCGGCTTCAAAGACAATACAGCAAACACAGCGGGGCGGGGGAATTCAGGTACATTCAGCTCCGGCGGGAATGAGTCATTTGTCGGTCTTTTCAAGTGCTGGGAGCCGAGTAATCCTTCGCTTGTATCGTTTCTCCCCGGTGACTAGATCTCACCCTGCGACTCTCGACTGGGCTCACCCACGGCAGCCCAGCAGGTGTGAGCCTAGCCGGCACCCGGATGGGAGATTCCCCCCGGAAAAGCTCAGGTTGCTGCTGCTCCTGCAAGAGGTGTGACTGGGACCAGTAGGGAGCGCTCACCCTGCGGTCTGTGTGGCTTTCTTATGCCCCAGCATCCTGATGGCGACACTCTGCTGCACAAACAGGCGCCGTCCTTCGGGGGAGGCATAAAACCGAGGTCCCGACCCTCCTTGGCCATTAAGAAATCCCAGGGCGTCTCTCAAAAAGAGACTCCGGGGGTGTCTCTCTGGTGTTAATGTTCCCCTTTACCAATGAGTCGGGGTCTCCTCCTAATCCCCGTCTCATATGTAACAATCAATGACGAGGCCCCCCTGTCCCGCGATATTGTATTTGTCTCCTGGCCGCTGGCTGGCGCCGTGAGATTTAGTACTCGCGCAAGAGACCGGGGGCAGAGCGCGAACGCGGTTCCCCGCCCCCCACAAAGTGTGCGCTCCAGGTTCCCTCTCGGGGCTCTGCAACACAGCGGAAAGGCAGCGAGAAGGAGCCTCTTGCTCTGACGCCGCAAGGCCACAACAGGGCGGAGGCACCGCGAGCCCGGCCGACGTGTTGGACTGGTGCGCTTTATGTGCTGAAATAAACACGCGACAGCCCAGAAATGTTTTCAGAGTGCTGTGCACTGGACGTTTTTGTCTTGTGAAGACTTGCCTTGTGCTCCTCCGTGCAGTTTGTTTGTTCTCCTCCAGTGCGGGACAAGCCAACACAAGGGAGCACATTCGCCAACATCCAGGTACGCAATGCGATTTGGAAAGAGGCTCCTTTCCAAAGAGTTGCTCACGAACAATCCTTCAGTCCCGCTCGGGGGACACAGAGCCCCAGCCACACATAGCTTCAAGTAGCTAGTTAGGCGCCATGGCTTTCGCTTGTGGCCACACCACCCTGAAAGTGCCCAATCTCGTCTGATCTTGGAAGCTAAGCAGGGTTGGGCCTGGTTAGTACTTGGATGGGAGACCGCCTGGGAATACCAGGTGCTGTAAGCTTTTAAGCGCAGGAGGCGCCCTATCCCCGCTCGCTCGCTCATTCCCCCGTTCACAAGTGCAGTGCACCTTGTCCGTCTGTTTATTTGTCAGCTTTGGCGAGACACGGGTGCTTGTGTATTAGCGTGAGCGGTTTTTATTCTGATCAGGAACAGTTTTACAAGTCCGCAAAGGATCGAGGAAAGGTTTATTGCCAGCTGAAAAGAGACACAGCGCTTCGGCTGTGGAGACTGGTTCGGCTGGCATTCGGGGAGTCGCGTTTTTCAGAATTGTATTGAGATCGTTTTCCACAGAGCTCAGATGTCAAAGCACAGCAGCAGCTCTCCACAGCGATCCTCTATAGCGCCCTTTCTCCCGCAGCTCCGTCCTCATTGGAAGGAAGCAAGAGTGAAGGGCTGAAGTGAAATAGAGCGGGGACGAAGGCAGTGAAGAGAGAGAACGTGGGAAGAAGAGAAAAACGCAAGGGAAAAAAAGCAGCGTCGTAAAAGAGGTGACGGAGCTGTCCTCTCAATAAGAAGGGTGCCAGCGAGCATTGCTCTCGCTTACGGCCACACCCCCTTGAGCACGCCTGATCTTCTCTGATCTCGGAAACTAAACAGGGATGGGCCTGGTTAGTACTTGGATGGGAGACCGCCTGGGAATACCAGGTGCTGCAAGCTTTTAAGCGCAGGAGGCGCCCTATCCCCGCTCGCTCGCTCATTCCCCTGTTCACACGTGCAGTGCGGCACATCATCAAGACTGCATACCACACCTTCATTGTGATTACAGATATAGCTTATTTAAAATGTGAAATTAGAGGAAAAAACTAAACGAAACATGGGAAATAAAAAGAATGTAAAATCTAAAATTTTCAGATGTTGTGATGAAGCTTTTGACTCATGAATAGCACCCCCCTATCCCAGTGTATTACCTGTAGTGTTATCTTCAGAAACTCATTACAAAATAAAGAAAGGGGCCACAGCCACAGTAAGGTTGTATGAGGTTCGGGGGCCTGTCTGGTGTGTAAAACACTTGGTTTCAGCAGTGTGGGTGCTGTATTTGAAATGCTATTGAGCCATGAAGACGACCCACCTGTCCCAGTGTATTACCTGTAGTGTTATCTTCAGAAACTCATTACAAAATAAAGAAAGGAGCCACAGCCACAGTAATGTTGTATGAGGTTCGGGGGCCTGTCTGGTGTGTAAAACACTTGGTTTCAGCAGTGTGGGTGCTGTATTTGAAATGCTATTGAGCCATGAAGACGACCCACCTGTCCCAGTGTATTACCTGTAGTGTAATCTTCAGAAAATCATAAAAAATTAAAGAAAGGGGCCACAGCCACAGCAAGGTTGTACGAGGTTCGGGGGCCTGTCTGGTGTGTAAAACACCTGGTTTCAGCAGTGTGGGTGCTGTATTTGAAATGCTATTGAGCCATGAAGATGACCCACCTGTCCCAGTGTATTACCTGTAGTGTAATCTTCAGAAAATCATAAAAAATTAAAGAAAGGGGCCACAGCCACAGCAAGGTTGTACGAGGTTCGGGGGCCTGTCTGGTGTGTAAAACACTTGGTTTCAGTAGTGTGGGTGCTGTAATTGAAATGCTATTGAGCCATGAAGACGACCCACCTGTCCCAGTGTATTACCTGTAGTGTTATCTTCAGAAACTCATTACAAAATAAAGAAAGGGGCCACAGCCACAGTAAGGTTGTATGAGGTTCGGGGGCCTGTCTGGTGTGTAAAACACTTGGTTTCAGCAGTGTGGCTGTTGTATTTGAAATGCTATTGAGCCATGAGGACGACCCACCCATCCCAGTGTATTACCTGTAGTGTTATCTTCAGAAAATCATAAAAAAATAAAGGTTCCATAACCCAAAACAAAGCTGGGAATAGTCAGATTACCTGCTTAGTGTGCAAAACACTTACCTGCAGCATTGTGGGTGCTGTGGTTTAAATGCTATTGGTTTGTGAACAGAATACCCCTATCCCAGTGCATTGTGCCACATTAAATAAAAGCAAGAGAAAAAGAGATTCAGAACACAAAGCTGTGTCAGTGTTCTGTGTAAAAAGTCGGTATGAACATCATGGGAGCTGTTTTTAATAAGCTGCTGAGTAAAGAATATTTTTATCTTCCTGCTGTCAGTAGTATTGTGAATATAGTTGACCCTTACCTGAATGAAAACAGGACGTAAAGGAAGGGTTTCAGAAATCAAACAAAGCTTTATTCCCGTGCTTACAGTCTGGGTAATTGGAGACCGCGCTGTTCTGCTTCCTATGGTCATATACGGGTTTTTCGCATGAAGCCGTATTGAACAGTATTTCTCGCTTTGTGAACGTGTGCACACAGCGGTCCCCCGGGTTCCAGTTCGTGCGTAATTACGCATCGATGAAAAACCGGAGGTTTAAAAAAAGATAATTAGCTCACTGATAGTTTGATGTAAAGGGTGTGGAAATATCCACAAGTTGTGGTCTTTAAAATGCATTTGGTTTGACGGCGTTCTGTGCTTCCATTGCGAAGATATGGACAAAAGAATATTCGTGCTTGGTAAAAAAAATGTCATAAAAACGAAAAAGTAAAGGCTGAGAAAGCATCCACAATGTATTTTATACACAAAACAAGCATTCTCGCAATTCTAAGAGGTTTCGTGAAAGCGCTACAGGCGTGCCAAAATAGTTTTCGAACTTCGAGCTAACTTTACCCCGGTCCAGACTCTCCAACCTCGCCAGACGTTGCTGGTTGAGCAATTGCTCCGATAAATTAGGTCACGTATCATGTTAAATCATTTCTTCTCAACACAACATTTCCTGGTGCACGTTTTCTCTATGAAAAAAAGACATTTTTCCCTTGCACGATTTCTCGATTTTTATCAAAGCGTACAGAAATAAAAAAGAAGAAGAAATAGTGTCGCAAAAGAACTCTGTCGCCCCTGGGAGATGTCAAACGCATTGGACATGAAAATGCCAGATAAAAGCCAGTTCTCTTCGTTTCTCAGTGTCGGGGCTGCTATGTAAAAGAGGTAATTTGCTCTGAGAGCAGGCTCAGCGCTTACTGAACGCGGATGTCTCAGAGTGGTGTGTCCAAGCGGCTGTAAAAGGTGATGGTCGTCCTGTCACCATACCCTAGTTGGTTAAAACGCTTCTCTATCAAACAAAAGAACAGAGATTCAAATCCCAGCCGTGTCTTTCTTCCTATCTTGTAGTACAGAACGTATCATTTCGGGCAATCACAAAGGGCTTGATTTCGTTAAATGCATGTGTTCATTTCCTTTCTGGAAAACTTGTTTTTGATTAAATTCACACAGCTTGCGAAAAATGAAATTCAATTCTTGGTTATCAGTGCAGAAGAAATATTACCGTCTGGCAAAATAAATGGCAAGAGATTTTTTTTTTAACCGAAAACTTGTGATTCGAGAGAATAACCCACCAGCCACTCTCTGTGGCACAATCGGTTAGCGCGTTTGGCTATTAACCGAAAGGTTGGTGGCTCGAGTCCACCCAGGGATGGGGTGCTTTTGCGATGTCTTCAATCGATTGGATTTCTCAGCGAAACCATAACCATTTTAATATTTGCAGGAAATGCGAGTGTTTAACACGTGTCAGGGTCACCGGGAAATGTCCAATAATGCCCAACATTGCAACTCCCCAGAAAACCATATTCACTCAAAAAAAATTATCGTCGAATCTTTATTTATACTCCAGTTGAATTCTCTGCTGAAATATTTTAAAAATACAATGCAGGTTTGTTTGAGAACTTGAGAAGCATTATTACGATAGCACTGTGCAGTTGGATTTTGATATTTTGACATATTTACCTTAATTTTAAACATAAATACTATACAGTCTATTGTAATTTTAAAATATGTTAGCTGAGGATGCAAAGGGGTGAAAGGGAAAGGTCAGAGGGTATAGTAAAAACGAGGTTAGGATTGGTGGAGGTGGTAGGGGTGTTGATGGTTTTTCTCTGTAGAGGATGATTGAGTTTTTTATCCTTCTCTGAAGTGAGAAATTGGAAGAGATGAGAGTTGAGGGATCTGATGAGGTTAGTTATAAAAGGAAGTTGATGTGGAGCTGTTAGCCGTAAAACTTCCTAACGTCTTTGATGTTGTCATCAAAGATAAACTGCAGTAAGCAAAGATAAAGAAAATTATCTTTGCTTACTGCCCTGTCTTTCTCACACCTGAAGAAGGCTCCACGGCCAACATGTTATGTTTCCTTTCTTCTCTTTTCAGCATGGAATAATCCTTTACTTTTTCCTTTGCAGCCTACGAATGCTGACACAGCTACTCACCTGATATATAACATTCCTATAATCGCAACTATGAATGTCCACTGTGGTTATTTTTTCCATTATTATTTATTTTGGCATTGAAGCATATTTTATGTAATACCGAAGTGTCATAATCACTGAAAAACATATTTTTTCATTTAGAAAGAATTAAAAAAAATAAATCACTATGAATTACATTTAACCTGTTCTGATCTAGGTTTTCTATATACTTTAACATGCCATGTTCAGAATGTCACAAAGCAGAAATGCAACAGTGAAGTTTTGTAATTACAAATTTTCATGATGAGTGATTTTGTCTCTCTTACCTTAGTGTCAGAATACTAAGATGGTTTGGTAACGAGGAAGGAGGGAAAAAGTAATTCAGCAGAAAGGGTGCTATTTTGTTGACTATAAATCCTCACATGCCATGCTCAGAGGGTCATATTAAAAAATGGTACAGTAAATTTTCTTATACTTCATGATTTTCATAATTTGTTACATTGTGTCTCACCTTTGTGTCAGAATTCTGAGATGTTTTTTTCTAAACAGGGGCCATCGCAATACAACAGAAAGAGCAATTAGCTTTTCCCTATAAATTCTCTCATGCCACATTCAGAGGGTCATATTTTAAAAATGGTACAGCAACATTTCCTGAAGTTCAGGATTTTGGGAGTCTGTTACATTGTGTCTCACACCTCAGTGGCAGAATTGTGAGACGATTTTATAATCAGGAGGGAGGGTCATAGCAATAAGCAGAAAGTGTCATCACCCTTTGCTCATCCTCCGTTAACCATATATTCTCATATGCCTTGTTCTAAATGTCCCATTGTAAACTGCTATAATAACATTTCTTGCAAAATGCAAGATTTTGAGACTTTGAGAATTCACGTTTTGCCTTTGTCTTATTTACTTGTTGTCTAACATGGCAGTTTGTGTTATTGTTAGTTTTGAAAATTGGTTTTCGATTTTCTGAAATGTGTTTCATACAAAAATGCAATTTAGATAATCATTACTTACATATTCCCCTTTACTGAGGATATGTGCAGTAATCAACTCGGATTAGTATTTTTAAAAATGACTATAGAGAGCCATCTACAGGCGAAAGGCGGCATAACATCACAGCAGCAGCACTTAAGGTGGAACAAAAAACGCGAATAAGAAGCTGGCGAATAAGCAGCCAACTTCAGCCTCGTTAATGCAATAGGATTGGGTGAGGTAGAAAAATATTTCTTCCTCTGAATCCTAACATTTTTGTAGGTGTTCTAGGACTTCTCACCTCAGATAAAGCTGCCAATACATCACTTATTTCTACTCCATCAATATCAGCAGTGTTATCAGTACTGAGCCCTAAGTGTAGGTCCTGTCATCATATAAAAACGAACGTATCGACTGCATTCACCTGAAAAAATCTGATAAAATTGAAAAATACATCGGAAACAAATTTGCACTGTTTTTTTTCAGATCCAGAAGAGAATCATCATGAGACTCAAAACAGACCTGTTTTTAATTCTTTCCAGGAGGAAAGATTATTCAGATGCAAACATGGGTCCACAATCAATGTACTCACCTATCTGTGTTGCTTTTTCAAATCCTTCAACTGAACGTCGGTATTAAGGGATGATATCATACAAATTTTGGTTTTCTTTTAAAGCAAATTTTATTAAAATATGAGCCTCTATTATAGATGTCTTGGATGTTTCGCAAGGTATAATAGACCCCCTTGTGCCCTCTGCTAAAATATTATAAAATACAACAATCTTTATATATATATAGAACAGCATTTATGGTTACATCTATATTAAAATTAAGATAAATATACAAAAGTATTGAAATACAAATGTACAGTCCTAACATAATCATGCTGTCCAACTGTCTTTTTTGCTTTTCAAGTTCTACAACAAATCTGTGTTGTAATTTTTAATATTTTAACTAAGCGTGCAACGAGAGTATAAATGAATTCTCCCGCCAGCAATTTGAAGGTCAAAGTCCATGGCTGAATACGATTCCCTTGAATGTTGGCCATGACTGGTCATTCCCAGTGGTAATGATTAATGTACTCAATTGTTTACTTGTTGTAGTTCGACGCACAAAACAACTGCATTTCCTGCAAATATCAATTGGGTTAAAGTTTTACTAAGAAACCCAATTAAGTAGAATAATGAGAAATGGGCTCGGACCACTAACCTTTCAATTAACAGCTCCCAGAGACTCACTTGCATCCCTTTTCTCCATTTGCAAGCTTTTGGTAAAAAAAAAGGCTTTATTCTTGCCAGCCTGTGATATTTGTTTTGGACTGATAAGCAAGATCTGTGTTTCATCTTTCGCAAGCTGTATGAATTTCATGAAAAGCAAGTTGTTCTAGAAAGAAAATGAAAACTTGCATTTAACAAAATCAAGCCGCACGTGATCATCCATAGTGATACATTCTATAAGACAATACAGGAAGAAAGGCACTACTGGGATTTGAACTCAAGATCTCCTGTTTAATAGGAAAACGTATTAACCAAATCAGCCAAAGTGCTGTCAGAGTATTAACATCATGTCTGATGTCAGTGATTGCAGCTGACTATCGCTGGAGGACAGTTCACTGTGAACAAGTCAGCCTGCATAATGAGGGGAAGAGACCAGCCTCTGTGATGCACTATACAGTTACACTAACCTTCTGCCCTACTGTTCTCTGCTGCATTCTACCCTAGCGGTAAATATTGGTTTCCATGCGTGTAAGGTTTCTTTTTTTTGTCAAATATTTTCAAGCATATTTTTGCTGTTGAAAATAAGTTGTTTGTGGTTTTGAGTGTTGTGTTCCTCTTCCCTTAGTGTCACCCAAAGTGATACATTGTGCTTTGGCAATTCCTCAGGCTATAGTTTTTAGAGGAGCTCAGTTGAATTAATTTGCGTAGATAAAGTATTTATTTTCCTTTTAATCTTTTAAACCATATTACATTGTCAATACATTGTATCTTTCTTCCTACTAATTGTCATCATTTTTCTTCTGGCTTGATCTCATAATCAGATATTTCAGAATCTTCCTTAAAAACTAGTAAAAGAAGTGGGACAGATTCATGCACACTAAAAAATATGAAAGGGTAGCAGGACACAGTAACCACCAAACATCTCGTAGATTATGAATGTGCCTAAAATATTTCAGCACTTTAGAGGGTTCTGCCATTTTAGATGTTGTACTGTGCCTGTCTGATTTATCAAATGTGTCATTTAAATCTCCCATCATTTCTATATCAGTCTTGCAGTAAAGATTGCAATTCATCCCAAAATGCCAAGTTTCCCACTGATGATACGTACAAAGAAATTAATGTACATTTTCCCCTAAAATCAACCAATTTAAAATCAAATGCATCCCTCCTCATCTGCAGTTGGAGAGAAAAATGTCAGAATAAATACAGGTTTTAGAAGTCAGGAGCATTGATAGTCCTATTTTAAAATTATGCTAAAATGCTCAATATATTAAAAAAGTTCTATAAAATGCAAAAATAATTAGAACATATTAAAACAAGGTAAAAAGAAATGATACACAGTTATAAAGATCAAGAATTATCTTTTTGAAGTTACAATCCACTTACAATATGCCAAAAATGGCAAGAATATGTAAAACAGGTGTATACAATTTTTTAAAAATAAAACAAGTTAAAAATAAATACTAAATACTTTTAAAATTCAGGAATGTGATTGGTCAGATGCTTACGATGAGTGTTGTTGGTGTTTCGTGTGATTTAGCGAAATTAAAAAATATTCAATTTTAAAACGGCAAGAGCTCGTATGAAAAAAATAGTTCGTAAGTATCTTTGTTGTAACAGCAGCGCCAGAACTAGTGTATTCATATACATCAGAAAAGTACCTGAACTTGACTGGTTTATATTCAGTTATGTGCATTGGGAACAAAAGGGAGACTTACATGGATGTTATTAGGTTTTAGGAATCACAAAATGTATTTTTACACGTTTATGCCTACGAGCAGAAATAACTTCCTGCTTTCAGCGCTTTTATTGTTTCCGCTTGTAACCTCGAACAGAGAAACCCAGTACTGACTCACAGAAACGCCCCGGAGTTTCTGTGTTCCTGGGATTTAAGAGGGATGTATTAAGACAGTAAAGGGAGTTTGTTTTTTTCCCGCTGTAGAAGGCGGTGTGACGAGTCTGGAGGGAGGAGACGCGCATTCCCCACGGGGAGCGCAGAGCAATGAGTTTCACCTGCAGCTCGCCGAGTCCTGTCCTATATAACCGCTGAGCCCGGACACACAGAGTCTCCAGCCAGTGTTGGAGATGCACTATATCAATAGTTTTTTTTGTGGGTTTTTTTTAATGCAGAAGCTAGGATTCTTTTGCTTTTATAATAATAATAATTATTATAATTATAATTAGTGGATTATTGGAGTTAGTGGTTACTATGCTAAACTGGCGCGAATGGCGCTTCTATTTCTTCTGTCTGCTCAAACACTGCTGAAACATTGAGTGTGAGGGGTAACAGGTGGAGTTTAAAGCCAAATAAAGGGCTGTATTGGATGAAAGTAGTAGATTGCGTGAGTGACGAGTAACGAGCTCGATCAGACCCAAACTCCATACGTGCGGTAAAGAGAAGAGTACAGATGCAGCCATTCAAAATGGGTGGGGTATTCCGCGGCATACCCCGGTGGGCGTGTCGCGGTGTCACGCAGTATCACGCGGTTAATCACGTCATTTGATGCCATGCCGGAAACTATCCGCGTCACCTTGTAAAACCGCCGGGGGGAGCTTAACCTCTCATGTACAGCATTTGACCTTTTAATTTTGAACTGTGTATTACAGTATGTTAATCATCAGTCATTAAAATGTTGGTATATTTTATGAAAGCAAGATTGCTCAGTTGGACAAAAATACACAACCTACCTTTATCAGAAATATTTATGCATCAAAGCCTTTACCAAAGATATTACTAATAGTATTAATAATGAATGACTTTGGACAAGCTGTATACTCAAAGTATAACTACTTTAGCACATTTGTACAAGCACTTGGAATCTGTCCAAGCCATACTTTGTCAGGCATTTTCTTTTACTTCAACGGGCATAAAAACTCCCTTGCTTTTAACAGGGCGTTTCATAATTTCTAACTACGAAAATGATTTAAAATGCGACTCCTATCATTCAACTAGAGCTCAAAATATCACAAGGATCCTCAAGAGCACAGCAAAGACTGTATTAAAAGATACTTGTATGTATCAACGCTTTCTTTTCCGTATACCAGATTTTATGGAATCACTTCAGAAGGGTGTCAGCCAGTCAGATTCCAGGAATCGGTACTTTTAAAGGAAAAATACACACCGGTATTCCATTTCTCCCTAACGATTTTAAGCATCCAAGTATTTAACTAGCATGTGAAATAGCATGTTAAAAAGTGGTAGTTTTAAGCTTTTCTGCTAATATAATATGGAATCGCATATCTAAAAAAATTGAATAACGATATGATTATATTCGTATACTGCGACAGGGCTGTGTAGGGCTGTTTCGCCTCTCTCTTCATGTGACTTCCCTTGTAGCCTACTGGTCTACGTGCCCCATTACCAACTCACAGGTTGTGTGTTCAAATCCAGCTGGTGCTGGACTTTTCTTTTAACAAACATTTCTTCGAAAAAATAGAATAGCGATAGTATGGACAATCAATTGACTTTTTTATTTCAAAATATCAGAACATATATCGATTCTAAGTCATTTTTGATAACAATGAATAGTCACCTTCTTGCCTTCTGACAACGGTCCCCGCTTCTGCTTTCTGCTTCTATTGTGTGTGTGTAATAGAGTAAATTTTTATAGAGAAATGGAGGCTGGACAGTATGCGTTACAATATAAACATTTATATTGATTTAAATCGTGTTTTGATTTAAATCGCAAATGCGTGTTTAATTATGTGTTTTTTAATAATCAGGCTAATGCAACATAAATTGATACAGTATCTTTGTCTTCTAAGTATCTTAATAAACTTTCAGCATAGCTTTCTACCCATTTAGATTTATATCTCATGGGATTTTGGGATCAAACATGGAAGGATTAGATTGTAAATGTTTTTATTTTTCAAATACGTTTTAGAAAAGTGTAATCTATACCTGCCCAGACTGTACGCCTTCCTAAACCTCGCCTTTCACTCCTGTCCTGCTCTTCCCCACGCACCCCAGCTGGGCGCTCTTCAGCCTCTCCCTGGGGCGAATGTATATTTTGATATTTACACCCGGCGCGGCACCGAGGGAGCGTCTGCATTTATAACTTAGTTTTTAAAATTAGTCAAGCAATATGAAGCATCTCCTTTTACTTTTAAGTCCCTTAAATACATTGAGCACAGCTTTCTCACCACTTAAGATTGCTTTTTGACACCATCCTTACACAAAGCAGAAACTTTCCGATGACATACAGTACAAGTGGAAAGATTACAGATTTTAATCGTCTTTAATTTTGTTACATTATACGTTTTAGGAACGTTTCATCTAAACAAACACCACAAAACTATTCTTGATTGTATTTCTGAATGTTATGTTACATCTACAGTAGTTCACTGCTTTAAATACATCGAATTAAGAAAGTTAGGTGTAGCACTTTAGATCTTTTTTTCTGAACCAGGGGAAATCTGATTATGTTTCTCTATAACAATAATAAAAAACTTTATTTTACATATCACCTTTAAAAGTGGCATCTCAAAGCAATACAATAGATCGAAAAACAGTTAAAAGGGACCAAAGTAAATACCAGACAAACGCAAACGCGTTTTTAATAAAATGCTTTCATTCATTCAGCAGAGAGTGAGAGGGACATCCAGCAGAGAGAGACACACACCAATTTCCATTGACAAAATTGTTTTTTTTCAATTCCTCTTGTCTAACAGGAATGTTCTGTTTGTGGTTAGACTAGAGGAAAAGAGCGCCTCCTTCTACGAAGCATTTCGTTGATCCAATCACGAATTCTTTTCCAGTCGCACGCAGTAAGGGTTGTAAAGCGCTGATTCTTATGGAATGTGTTCCGCCGGGGATTCAAAAAAATATATATTTTTTTTTAATTGCGTATCTAAGGAAAATTGCAGTATAACTTTGTTCATGCACATTATACAGTATCTCATTTTGTATTTCGATAAAAAAAAATCGTTTGCCCAGCCACTATTGTTGTTATTGTTTTTATCCTCTAAAGCGCTTTGAGGAGCACAGCTTTCTCACCACTTTCTCACCTTCTCACCACACCATCCTTACACAAAGCAGAAACTGATTGTATTTTCCGATGACATACAAGTGCAAAGATTACAGATTTTAATCGTCTTTTTTCTGAACCAGGGAAAACCTGATCGTGTTTCTCTATAACAATAATAAAAAAACTTTATTTTACATATCACCTTTAAAAGTGGCATCTCAAAGCAATAAAGTAGATGGAAAAACAGTTAAAAGGGACCAAAGTAAATACCAGACAAACGCAAATGCGTTTTTAATAAAATGCTTTTATTCATTCAGCAGAGAGTGAGAGGGACATCCAGCAGAGAGAGACACACACACACCGGTTTTCATTGACAAAAAGTAATTGTTTTTTTACATGTTTTGTTTGTGGACAGACTGTCCACAAATGTGAGACTCTTTCTCAGACTTGCATTACTGAATGTCCCCCGCCCCGGTCAACAATCCTAGGAAGAACACGAAACAGCCTGTTATAAAATTGTTACAATTTTGTTCGGTCAGTTCTTCCTCACAGAATTTATAGATCGCATCGATCAGTTCCTGCTTTGTGACGGGCTTAGCAGTTTTCCGAACGTAGTCTTTCAACGAATGCCAAACCATCTCTATCGGATTTAGATCTGGTGATTCGGCTGGAGTTTTCACCCAGTTCACTCCTTCTGCTATAAGCCTCGCCCTTGCTGCTGTGTGTTTCGGATCGTTGTCTTGAAAGAGACGGTGCCTTGATCCAAACTGCTCCTTGATATATGGGGCGGCATGGTGTGTGACCACGACTTCCTCGAAGAATACACGGTCCATAATTCCTTCGAAAATAAGAAGTGGTCCCGGGCCTCTTCTAGATATACCCCCCCAGACGTGAACCTTCAGTGGATGTTTGGGCTTTGGCTTGTCCACATATCTCCCCTTTTTGCAAAATGCCATTGTTGAAAACTGTTCCAGAGCCACTGTTTCGTCGGTGAAAAGGACATCCTGAAATGCCTTCCCCTGTTCAATCCATTGGAGCGCTTGCTTGAGTCTTTGTTTTTTAGCCTTATCATGGGGCATGTGTTGGTTTTTCTGTATCTCCATCCAAGCCTCCTGCGTACTCTTTTTATCGATGTCGGGCTAATGGTCGCACCGAGGTCAGCCCATAGCCGTCTTTGGACTTGCATCGCCGGTAGCTCATCATTTTCATCAGTCAGTTTGTCGATAGCTCGCACAATAGGACTTGGAAAAAAAAGAGATCAACAGTTAGTTTTAAGAAATAATGTGCGTAGTTGTATTTACATGCAAGAAAGGTATTTTTAGAAATTTATTTACCTTTGAATCGTCCTCGGTTTAGATTCTCTTTGCCTCCTCTCCCCTTTATAATGCCGTCTCACTTTGCTTTCAGAAACGAAGATGTCCATCGAAGCCAACTGCTGTACAATGTCCCGTGTTGACTTCCCGTTTCTTTTCATCTTCATTATTTGGTGTGAGAGAGTCTTCGTGATTTTGGTCATTGTGCGTCTCCTTACCAAAGCGATACAGTGGTGCAGCTTGAATTCTGTACCTATATACTGTATGGTATGGTACAGATAAAACTTACACCATACCGATGAGCTAATGCCAGGGAAAGACACTCCTATTTTATTTAAAACACAATACGCCAGGAAATGTGTCTGATGCATTAGCAAGTTAAAACAATTGGGTCGAAAACCTGGGCGTCACACCATTTCCTTTTTCTGATCACTCGCTTTCTGGATACACGTCTCACCTGTCCTGTTCTTTGTTTTCCTGGTTTGCTGATTAAGCCTGCTGCGGTCCACTCCTACCCTCACACCTAAAGAATACTATTTTAAATTTCTTGGCGCAGTTCATTAACCATTGTATGTGCTGTCCGTGCCCAAAATGCAATTTAAAAAAAGTCAAAAACCGCGCTCAAAATGCAATTTAGAGCTCTCTGGCAAGAGGAGACACCCAAATCAATGTAACATGCCACAGTTTGTGCATGAACAGGGTTATACTGCCTATTCCCTTTGATACCCGATTAAAAAAAAAAAAAGTTTTCAATCCCCGGCGGAACCAGGCATCCATATGTATCAAGTAACAGGTTTATTCCATGATGAAAAAAAGAAGAAAGAAAACACATTCCATAAGAATTGACTGAGCTCCGCTCTGTACCACGCAATGATCCCCCCGCAGTCTCTGCCCTGGGTTATTTGGGTTTTTAGACAGAGGGTAAAAAACTCTCTCTCTGGCTTGACCTCCCCCTCCATGGGTATTGTCTGTTTTGTTAACAAGGCTCGCCAGCTAATGTGACCCGAAACCTGTCTTTCTAGCTTTTAAAGTCGTGCGATGTGTAAACCACAATTCAACTAGAGAAAAAAGACCTGACTGACAAGATTTAAGATGTGGCTGTCAATGTTGGATTAAAAAAAACACATTGCCCGACGTTTGTTGCATTGCTTGAAAAATAATTTTATTTCGAGAGACTGGATAAGTAATTCGAGTGTTTTTTTTTTAACTTCCTGGAAAACAACTAATAATTTAACTATATGTGCAATCGTTTTATGATATGTCGCTGTTGTGAATCTCTGTGGACATGTGCTGGCTGGACAGGAGGCTCTACTGTACATAGAGAGGGGCGGGAGGAGGGGACAAGCCAAAACATACTCTTAGAGTTGGATTAATAGGGAATATAATACAAAAATATAGTACTAAAAAAAGTACTACCACTTTTAAAGGTGATATGTAAAATAAAGTTTTTTTTTATTGTTATAGCGAAACATGATCAGATTTTCCCTGGTTCAGAAAAGATCTAAAGTGCTACACATAACTTTCTTAATTCAATGTATTTAAAGCAGTGAACTACTGTAGATGTAACATAACATTCAGAAATACAATCGAGAATAGTTTTGTGGTGTTTGTTTAGATGAAACGTTCCTAAAATGTATAACGTAACAAAATTAAAGACGATTAAAATCTGTAATCTTTCCACTTGTACTGTATGTCATCGGAAAGTTTCTGCTTTGTGTAAGGATGGTATCAAAAAGCAATCTTAAGTGGCGAGAAAGCTGTGCTCAATGTATTTAAGGGACTTAAAAGTAAAAGGAGATGCTTCATATTGCTTGACTAATTTTAAAAACTAAGTTATAAATGCAGATGCTCCCTCGGTGCTGCGCCGGGTGTAAATATCAAAATATACATTCGCCCCAGGCAGAGGCTGAAGAGCGCCCAGCTGGGGTGCGTGGGGAAGAGCAGGACAGGAGTGAAAGGCGAGGTTTAGGAAGGCGTACAGTCTGGGCAGGTATAGATTACACTTTTCTAAAACGTATTTGAAAAATAAAAACATTTACAATCTAATCCTTCCAAGTTTGATCCCAAAATCCCAAGAGATATAAATCTAAACGGGTAGAAAGCTATGCTGAAAGTTTATTAAGATACTTAGAAGACAAAGATACTGTATCAATTTATGTTGCATTAGCCTGATTATTAAAAAACACATAATTAAACACGCGTTTGCGATTTAATTCAAAACACGATTTAAATCAATATAAATGTTTATATTGTAACGCATACTGTCCAGCCTCCATTTCTCTATAAAAATTTACTCTATTACACACACACAATAGAAGCAGGAAGCGGAAGCGGGGACTGTTGTCAGAAGGCAAGAAGGTGACTATTCATTGTTATCAAAAATGACTCAGAATCGATATATGTTCTGATATTTTGAAATATAAAAGTCAATTGATTGTCCATAATATCACTATTCTATTTTTTCGAAGAACTGTTTGTTAGAAGAAATGTCCAGCCCCAGTTGGATTTGAACACACAACCCGTGAGTTGGTAGTCGAGCACGTAGACCAGTAGGCTACAAGGGAAGTTCCGGAAGAGGGAGACGAAACAGTCCTACACAGCCCTGTCGCAGTACACAAATATAATCATATCGCTATTAAATTCTGTAGATACGCGATTCCATATTATATTCCCTATTAATCAAATTCTAAAAGTATGCTTGTTGACTCCGGTATCTCTTTAGTTAGACTTCGATGCTTAAAATGTTTAGGGAGAAATGGAATACTGGTGTGTATTTTTTACTTTAAAGTTCCAAGACCAGCCATATACTGTATGTTTATATTCCAAAATTAATATCGTTTATGGCCTTCACACACGTTACAGTATGCTCCTATTCTTTTTATGCTCTGCTACTAAGATTTCCCTTCAGTGGTAAAATTAAATATCTACAACGGGCACAGAAAAGACGTTTACTGTACTGTAAGTCTTTCTACGACAGACCAACGGACCACGAGTGCCCCTGTCGGTCAACCAATCACATACCGCGGTACCCCGCATCATCATGGCTACGGCGTCGCGCATCGTGATGCAATTACTTCCGGTACGTGTCTGTACCGCGCACTTTGAATGGCTGCATCTGTACCTCCTTGTGATGCATCAAGAATACACAAAACTACGGAAGCCCGTTTCCGCCAGGAAGTGGAAAAAAACCGCGCTATAGTATCTCATATTTGCGATTTCGAAATTAACCCCATTTAATTCTGTCCTTTTGTTATTGTAATGGATTCAGGTTCTAGGGCTTGTGCACTTGCCGCTCCCGCCTTAGTTCGTGCCTCACTGTATAGGCTCGAACCCAGGTCTTGCCAACTAAGTTACGGCAGCGTGGGGAGTCTGGTGAGGGCCACAACTTCCCGGGGTGTGAGTGCCAGCCGCGGCCGGGTGTCAGACTGGTTGTCTGGCCAGCTGACTTATACGCTACACAAGCCAGCACGTGTGAGCTTTAAGAGAAACAGGACGCTGGTACCTGAAATGGACTGGCAGTGGCAGGCTGACTTGGTGAACATGAGAGACTACAATGAGTTCAACGATGGTTTCTGTTACATCTTATCACGTATAGACATGTTGTCTAAATATGCCTGGGCCGTGCCACTGAAAACTCTGGAGGTGTCGTGACAAGTGATTTCCGAAATATATTTCAAGAGGGTCATACTCCTAAAATGCTACAAACTGATGACAGAAAAGAATTTCTTTACAGGACCTTCCAAAATTTTCTCAAATGTGAGAATATTGAACAATTCATTATGGCCAGTGATGTGAAGGTTAGTGTAATAGAGAGGTTTAACAGAATTTTTTCCACAGCATGTTTCATTTCATGTATGAGCTGATCGATGTTGCAGTAGTACCCTCTAGGTAAGGTACATGTTCATCAGCGATGAGACTATATGGACAGAAAATCTTCATCTTGATCAAACGTGTTTAGTGTATGCGGATAGTGCAGCTCGAACAGACCCACTTCACAGTTCCTGTCCAGGTCAATTGCCTTTGCTAGATGCTCTGTAAAGTACGTGCTGGTGTTCTTTGGAAACATCTTTGAGGATGAATTACTGGGCAGCGTAACATAGACATTGGGGTTCATTTTTCAGCACCTCTATTTCTCTGACCTCAGAAGCCTTTACCCAACTATTGAATTTATCGCTCTATCTGCGCTACTTTACCAAAAGCTGTTTGTTTTTACCACACCCCTTAAATCTTTTGGATGCGACAGACATTCTCAGCAGTGGGGTTTATCTTCTGTAGCTCTTCTGTGTAGAAGGAGCCCTTAATGTCATCGCCTGCGTAGTCCTGCAGTTTGTAATAGGGTTTCAGAGCTGGCAACCGCTCTTTGACAATGAAAATTTCATCTGTGAAGGACTGTTCATACCCCTTCTCAAACACTCCCTTTATTTTGGACACCCGCACATGATCACCCACATTAAATGAAAACTTTGACTGTTTTCGCTTAAAGTGTTCGCCATAGACAGTTCTCCACATCTCAAGGGAGTTGTCAGTCGTAACAGAAGCAGGGGTTCGTTTAATAGTCGTGTGGTAACTATGATTATAAAAGTAAATAAGATCAGACAGATCGGCAATATATAGAAGTGTTTTTGTGTGTCAGGTACCTCCACAATTTTGTTTTAATAGTTCTGTTAAACCTCTCTATCACACTACTGCTCGGTGGGGGAAGGCGGGACATCCGCCCTATAACAACACACCATTGGTTGAAAAGGGGGCGGGACATGGGGTTTTAAAGTTTTGACAGACGCTGCACACCACAGTGGGGCAGACTTGAGTTTTTCAAGTAGCTCTCGGTTACCAGCGTTGGCTAGCAAGGTACCTGGTACATTGATTGTGAACATATCCCAACCCCTGTGAACACATCCCAACCTTTTAGCTTCTTACCGGCAGCAACTGATTGCTGTTGTGTGAGAGCTCTGACAAGATCAATCATGTGAGAGCCCTCAACGGGTGCCCCCTTGTACACAAATTTTCCTTTTTAATTCCAGGCTATTAATGGTTTATTGTATGCCATAGTCTTTAACAATATCTCGGCATTTCTCTTGAACCACTGAGATGCGCTGCCTAAAATATACCCAAAGTCAGCGCTGGTCGATGACGGCTGTTGTGGTGATGCGTGTGATAGATCGGCGGGTGCATTTTCGGGTAGTACAACAGTTAAAGTCCCCTCTTCAGAAACCTCCTGGTGTACTAATGTCAAATACTGTTGTAACACCTGACTATATAATCTCACTTTTTCATATTCAGGCAGATGCGAGTTCTGAAAAATGTCTCTCATTTCATCATCCAACCTGCGGGTTGTTATTTTTCTCAAATCTGTTTCATTGCCGGACCGGTCTCACAGTTTATCGAGCTGTTTCTGAGGTACAAGGTACATTTTTTTTTCAGTGTGGTCCATTATCAGTGTTGTAGAAGCTCCGTAATCAATGGTACTGCAATACTCAACAGTGTCCCAATAAAACTGCCGGACTGGTTCACCAAGTCTCTTTCTTTTAAGAGAAAGACCCTTTTGACTCAAAGCCTTTAAAAGCTTACGCTTTCTCTTCAGGGTCCCAAACTGCTTAGCAGGCTTAGCTATTGCCTGTACAAGATCATCTGAAGCCCCACAGAGAATAGCTTTCCGGTGACTGGGGCTGGCATGGTTGCGAGATCACCGACTTTTAGATTCTTTAAATACATAAGCCACGGGTACATCTGGGGGGAAAAGACCTGTTCACAAGCGATAGTCATCTGGGTTGTCGGCATTTAAATCCCCCAACAAGTAACCGAAAGGTTTTTTAGAAGCGTCATCAAACGCTTCCATAAAAAATTTGGCTTTACCGGGGTACATCTGCCGGGACAGGGTTGTAATCTGTAGTTTATTTCTAGGGTTTTTAAACAGCACCATGTACTTTGTATTTAACGATATGGTTCTACTTTTCCGGCCTTGACAAAACACATTTTGGACGATATACATGATGCTGAGGTTTCGGTGGTGTACGTATTTGGTGAAAGGTTTTTCTATCTCATTATTTTCACACGCAGACTCCATCAAATCATCAACTATAATCAAATTTACTCTTTCCAGTGGCAGTAGCTGGTCGTCGGAAAATGACGTCGGTAGTCCTTCTATAAACTGAATGTATGAAAATTTCACAAGCAACTCAGCGTATAGAGGCTGCCAGCAGCTGTAACACCAGACTATGTTTTCGGGTTTACGAGTCATAACAGTATCACCGTTCTCCAAGAGCTGTTTTATAAAATAACTTTTACCGCAATTTGAGGGTCCGGACAAAATGCATGAAAAAGGGTGTTTTAACCTGACATCCATCGTGTCAATATCCGTAGGGCAACATGTCAAATTTTCTTGCAGCACCCGCTTGTCGTACACCACCTTCTGGGTTTTCTTTAAGGTCCGGGTCTCACTGCGCCAATCCTTTTTAACACGCACGATCATCGGCAGTTGAATAGAAATGTTTCAATCTCCGGCACTCTGCATAAGGGTTAACGCCATAGTCAAAAACCAAGTCCCGCAGACTCTCAAAGTTAACTTTTTCACAATTATTACGCTCAATGTGAACAGGCTTTCCCACCAGACAGCTTGTACCCATACGACTTGGGCCCTGTTGATACAAACTTGATGTGTTGTCCAGCATTGATTTCGCTGGTCAGCTCATGATATGGCATAAAAAAAGTACCTGAACAATTCATCGGGGTTTCTCACAATGGTGGTCTGTGGTAAATTGTCTCTTTGTCCATACTTCCCCCCACAAACTGTTCAAGGCAAACTGTTGCTGGGGTCCAGCCGGACACCATCTTTTTCATAATATTCGCTGATATATCTGTGTTGTTTCGTGACATCTGTACACCACTCTGGAAACCCCAAAGCTTCCTGTTTCCCTTTCAGATGCAGTTTGAAATGCCAAATTTCATAAATTTTACGCATTCTATACCCCAGATCTAAGGCCATCTGCAATTCAGGGGTGCACCAGGCACCAGTCAAGGCGCAATCTTCATCACTGTGCTCACAGGGAGTGGTCTGTTTTACGACACAGTGAAAAACAGTTTTTTGTCAATTTTCGTTGGAAGAACTGGAAAGTACAAATGTCTGGGTGGGTAAACTTTCACCTTCGCTAAACCGAAATACCTTTTTAAATCTCCAAAGTTGTTATATAGTATTCGGGGGTGCCCCAGTGGGTATTTTTTAGTTTTGTTCACAAACGGATACAGACTGGTGAAATCATAGTAATGAATTTTTTCACCGGGCTGCGCTGTGTAATGCAAACAAATAGCATTTGTTCTCCCCCCAAAAAGCGACTCGCGCGGTTGCAGAGGCTCTGGTAACTGCGCAGCTGTTAGAAATTTACCCAAGTCTCCATTTTCAACAAGCATGTCTCTGAACTCGTGCTCCCACAAAACACACACATTAAAACCTCTCGTTTTGAGAAAATTAATTTTAACCATCGTCTTTCTGTACAACCAACCAAAAGTAGTGTTTGTTAGCGGATTAAAATCGTTTTCACACAATAACAACCGTGAAAAAAGCAACCGTTAAACTCAAAGGCTGTTGGTACTCCGTCAATTACAGCATAACCATCCAGAAAATATGGGTCAACCTTGAACTCACCGGCCGTGGTTAACGCGTGTTGGATTTTAACGTGTGCTGGGTGTAGAAAATCGTTTTTGCTGGCGGTGGTAATTGTCATGGGGTAGCAACGCAATCTTCTCTTCCTGTAAAAACATAAGTCTGAACATGGCCATGCAGACACTAGCGATGGTCACAAACTGAAAGGGATCGATGCACACAACGCAGACGGCCCCTAACTCAGTCACGCGTGTCTGTCTGGTCATATTCATGACCTCGTCCCGAAACCTGATACAGCCTTCTCTTAGAATTGGCACATCCAACTGGCAGTAACGTTTCAACTCTCTCTGTAAGTTAAACACACTTCTCCGACATTCTTCATACCAAACCAAAAACTCTGCTTTCTCGCTCGGCAGCATGTAGTTAACGCCGTAAAGTTCAGGCGGAGGCATCGGTCCGACATAATTTTGGTTTTCTGCAGTGTTCATCAAGTGTGGAAAATGACCCTTACACCCGGGGAACCCCATGGCGGCCGGCAGTTTGCTTAATTTCATAGGCAGAAAGTTTAAAGAATCGATAAATCGGATGTTCAGAGCTTTTACGGTCATACACATTATCTTACCACCCTGATTAATTAGTTCAACGTCCATCTTTTCAGCTAACAACTGCCTGATCACTAGGTAATTGTCATATCCCTTGCCATTGTGCGATATGAACGTATGGTTTTTGAAACGCCTATCGATAAATTTACACACAAAATCCTTTAGACAAGTTTCACCATAAAATTCCCAGCTGCGTTTATTGTCAATATGAAGGGCGTGGACGTAATTTGGTATATGGGTCCCCGTTTCCTGCATGCATTCAAAGTCGAAAAAAATGTACTTGTTTGAAATTTTGGGGTTGTCCAAAGGCGGTATGTAGCACAAATGTGTGTCTGGGGTGTCGATCACGTTGTTACAACGCGAGCACAGTTTCTCTTTACATTTGTGACTTGCGAGGTTATAAACCCCACATTTCTCACAAAAGACCCTGCGCTCACACTTACTCACACCCGTCGCCGCATTCCACAAGTGTCTCGCCAACCCCTGAGAGCTACGACAAAAGACCTTACAGGCCGGGCAATTCTGAATTTCGGCATCAATTTTGCAACACTGGGGATCTAAACAGGTTTTACAAGCTTTAACACAGGCGTGTGTGTTCTTGTGGCTATACGCCGCATGGCAGTTAGTCCAAAAATACGCCGCCCCCACAAAAGCTTTAATATTTAAAACCCCATAAAATGCTCTTCATGCAGTAGAACAAAAAGTATTTTAGAAATTTGGTGGTGTGGGTCCCGTTGTAAAATATTTCCAATCACCCTGGTCGTGGTACAAAATTTTAATGACCACCTTGAAATGTTTTTCAAAAGCGGTAATGTCTGACAAACTAATTTTCCGATTCTCTGGAAAACCCAACTCTTTGTGCATTCGTTTAGCGCCCTGTAACATTTCCCCATCGGTACAACCCTCATTCAACAAACCGTACACACACCCGGCGAAACACAGATTACCGCCCGTGTATTGTAAGTCGATAAGGTGCGCTTTTTTCTGAGCAATTACCCGGCTGTACAGAACGGATTTAAATCTTCGGCGGGCACCCCCCTGCATATTCCTAACTATCGTCACCACTAAGCGGTGGCTGTCATTGGTGAGAACCTCTGTGTGGCTCTGTAAGAGGTCCGAGATGTGGCTTAAAAAATCGGCAGCATTTAATTCTCCGGGGTGTCTCCTGCGTGAGAACAAGGGCTTGTTAAAACCACCCGCAGTCAAACGCAGCTGTACAAAATCATTCGCCCCGATGTTTGGAGAAAGTTCATCCAGTATTCTCTGGACTGCACCATGCACAGCGTCTATAGCCTGTACATACGAGGTTATTCTGTCGAGATTAACAAAACGAAATTCTTCATGGTGCTCTGTTGCTCTAAAATTATTATAAGACCTGTTATAACTACGTATACGCTCCAGGAAAACTAAGGGGTCTCTATTCGCCCCTGCACCGCCACCAACCTGATTCAGATCGTTCAGTACAACCGGTTCTCGGTTACCGACATCCTGTTCTGCTACAACAACCTCGGGCCTTAAGTTATTTTCTACCACGGCATTCTCATTGGGTGGTTCGGGCGGCCCTTGGGAAATCTGATACCTCTCTCTGAATCTTTGACGACGCAACAAACATGCTTTTGCCAGTTTAATTCTTTTATTTATGTACAAACGCTTGCTGTTGGCAAGCGCTCGGTCTTTTAAACACTTTTTAGACCGCATGTTTAGTCATTTATCACCGGGGTTTTGCACCAATGAAGCATGAAATATCATCATCATGGTCTGAAATCCTGAGCTTAGAGCGGCATCTTCTGTAGAAATTATATCTAAGAGGTTAGCGGTGAAAACCTGGATCTGTTTTGGAAACAAGGTCTGTACACCGGCTAAAACCGCTCTTAGATGCTCTAAAGCTCGTTTTTTGGCCACCTCATTACTGATCGCCGTTGATAGTGACTGTGTAATACCGCGCACTGAATCTAGCACATCACCCAACACCAAGTCTTTAGGCGCGTTATGATTTCTCTCCGCAGGCTTGACATGTCTGGCTTTGGTCAGGGTCTAAACAGCCGTCTCCGATGCACTCACCACCTTAGGGTCCGACGTTTCCGCCACATTTGTTTCGCCGCTCGTCGATACAGCGGCTGTGTGAAAAAATAGAAGACTTTTTATTACCACGCCAATGCTCCACATCTCAAAATCAGAAAACTACACGGTGTTAAAAATAAAAGTCTTTTCAACACAACAATCAATGAAATCTAAACTGTCAAAATCAGAAAACTACGATAACTATGATAAAAACGCCACACATGTGGCGCATCCTTACACACAGGGCTGCAGGTGAATGGAACAAGTTACACGGACATGTTGTTACACCGGTTTCCTTTACGGCTGTGGTGGCGCTACTGGGTCAAGTGGCGTGGTTAACGGCCTATAGACCCGCGCACAGACCAGTCGCTTTTAACTTTAAAAGCTAAGCAGTTTTAAAATAAGGTTTTTTAACACTCCCAAACAGAAAAAACACTGGGGGTTCTACAGTGTGTATTCCAAAATACAGCGTCTTTTGCACAGAACCTGTGGTAACACCATCCCGCTGATTACGCAGGCAAATTTTTTTGCCCTGCTAGATCAGATCGCCCAGTGTGGTTCGCATGGCTTTAGACACGGGGAGCGGAAGGGGTTTATGAATGCTTTTTCAGATTCCGCAAAGTTTCTCAGCAATGTTGGGGTGGTGGTTACGTGTACCGAACTAATTTTCCGCACCAACGTTTAATTGTTGAATGCAAACAGGAGCCAGTAACGCGTGTGTGCTGCGTTGTTTCAGTGTTTGAAAACCCCCACTTGAAATAAAGCGGTTCACATTTCACATACTTGCAAACTGGAGTCTGTAACTTGTGTAAAAAGTGCTGCTGCGCTGTTTCTGTGTTTGAAAACCCCCTGTTGAAATAAAGCGGTTCACATTTCACATGGTGTTTGTCTTGCGAATTCTTTCCGTGTGACTTTACGCAGTCAGTGTGTGTGTGTGCTTGCACCCCTGCTGCTTTTGAGACTCAGCTTGTGCAGCGTATAAGCAGCCTGGCCGGACAACCACTCGGCCACCCGGCCGCGGCTAGCGCCGCTCACACCCCGGGATCTCGCGGCCCGCACCAGACTCCCCGCGCCGCCGTAACTACCCGATTTCCTAGGGTTATAATAGAGCGCACTCAACCCCACGGCAGACATGGTCCCCTCACAAACCAATACACACTTTCACACACCTAAAGCGAGGGATGCACTGCCTTGGGGCTTTGGGACCCTGAGGCTCCGGACCGACCGGCCGGGGGGGAGGCGGGAGTTCCAAAAACGACATACCATTGGCTCCTGAGGGGGTGGGACATGCACAAATAACAACACGCCATTGGCTGGCAAGGGGGCGGGACAGCCAACCACCGCAGACGACCATTGGCTGGAAAAGGGGGCGTGGTACCTGTCAAAAGTTTGACGAAAGGTGTCGCTTTATACTACTAACAGGTCTGTTTTGAGTCTCATGATGATTCTCTTCTGGATCTGAAAAAAAACAAGCAAATTTGTTTCCGATGTATTTTTCAATTTGATCAGATTTTTTCAGGTGAATGCAGTCGATACATTCAAGTTTTTATATTATGACAGGACCTACACTTAGGGCTCAGTACTGATAACACTGCTGATATTGATAGAGTCGAAATAAGTGATGTATTGGCAGCTTTATCTGAGGCGAGAAGTCCTAGAACACCTACAAAAATGTTAGGATTCAGAGGAAGAAATATTTTTCTACCTCACCCAATCCTATTGCATTAACGAGGCTGAAGTTGGCTGCTTATTCGCCAGCTTAAGTGCTGCTGCTGTGATGTTATGCCGCCTTTTGCCTGTAGATGGCTCTCTATAGTCATTTTTAAAAATACTAATCCGAGTTGATTACTGCACATATCCCCAGTAAAGGGGAATATGTAAGTAATGATTATCCAAATTGCATTTTTGTATGAAACACATTTCAGAAAATCGAAAACCAATTTTCAAAACTCACAATAACACAAACTGGCATGTTAGACAACAAGTAAATAAAACAAAGGCAAAACGTGAAGTCTCAAAATCTTGCATTTTGCAAGAAATGTTATTATAGCAGTTTACAATGGGACATTTAGAACATGGCATATGAGAATATATGGTTAACGGAGGATGAGCAAAGGGTGATGACACTTTCTGCTTATTGCTATGACCCTCCCTCCTGATTATAAAATTGTCTCACAATTCTGCCACTGAGGTGTGAGACACAATGTAACAGACTCTCAAAATCCTGAACTTCAGGAAATGTTGCTGTACCATTTTTAAAATATGACTGTCTGAATATGGCATGAGAGAATTCATAGGGAAAAGCTAATTGCTCTTTCTGTTGTATTGCGATGGCCCCTGTTTAGAAAAAAACATCTCAGAATTCTGACACAAAGGTGTGAGACACAATGTAACAAATTATAAAAATCATGAAGTATAAGAAAATTTACTGTACCATTTTTTTAATATGACCCTCTGAACATGCCATGTGAGGATTTATAGTCAACAAAATAGCACCCCTTCTGCTGAATTACTTTTTCCCTCCTTCCTCGTTACCAAAACATCTTAGTATTCTGACACATACTAAGTAATTACAAAACTTCTCTGTTGCATTTCTGCGTTGTGACATTCTGAACATGGCATGTTAAAGTATATAGAAAACCTAGATCAGAACAGGTTAAATGTAATTCATAGTGATTTATATTTTTTTAATTCTTTCTAAATGAAAAAATGTTTTAATAATAATGGAAAAAATACCCACAGTGGACATTCATAGTTGCGATTATAGGAATGTTATATATCAGGTGAGTAGCTGTGTCAGCATGCGTAGGCTGCAAAGGAAAAAGTAAAGGATTATTCCATGCTGAAAAGAGAAGAAAGGAAACATAACATGTTGGCCGTGGAGCCTTCTTCAGGTGTGAGAAAGACAGGTCAGTAAGCAAAGATAATTTTCTTTATCTTTGCTTACTGCAGTTTATCTTTGATGACAACATCAAAGTTGTTAGGAAGTTTTACAGCTAACAGCTCCACATCAACTTCCTTTTATAACTAACCTCATCAGATCCCTCAACTCCCAACTCTTCCAATTTCTCACTTCAGAGAAGGATAAAAAACTCAATCATCCTCTACAGAGAAAAACCATCAACACCCCTACCACCTCCACCAATCCTAACCTCGTTTTTACTATACCCTCTGACCTTTCCCTTTCACCCTTTTGCATCCTCAGCTCACATATTTTAAAATTACAATAGACTGTATAGTATTTGTTTAAAATTAAGGTAAATATGTCAAAATATCAAAATCCAACTGCACAGTGCTATCTTAACAATGCTTGTCAAGTCTCAAACAAACCTGCATAGTATTTTTAAAATATTTCAGCAGAGGATTCAACTGGAGTATAAATGAAGATTCGACGATAATTTGTTTTGGGTGAATATGGTTTTCTGGGGAGTTGCAATGTTGGGCATTATTGGACATTTCTCGGTGACCCTGACACGTGTTACACACTCGCATTTCCTGCAAATATTAAAATGGTTATGGTTTCGCTGAAAAATCCAATCGACTAAAGACAACGTTTACATCGCAAAAGAAAACCCGTCCCTGGGTGGACTCGAACCACCAACCTTTCGGTTAACAGCCGAACGCGCTAACCGATTGCGCCACAGAGACTGACTGGTGTGTTCTTTTCTCGAATCAGAGGTTTTCGGTTAAAAAAAAATCTCTTACCGTTTATTTTGCCAGATGGTAATATTTCTTCTGCACTGTTAACCAATATTTGAATTTCATTTTTCGCAAGCTGTGTGAATTTCATCAAAAACAAGTTTTCCAGAAAGGAAATGAACACATGCATTTAACGAAATCAAGCCCTTTGTGATTGCCCGAAATGATACGTTCTGTACTACAAGATAGGAAGAAAGACACGGCCGGGATTTGAATCTCGGTTCTTTTGTTTAATAGAGAAGCGCTTTAACCAACTAGGCTACGGTGACAGGACACCCATCACCTTTTACAGCCGCTTGGACACACCGCTCTGAGACATCTGCGTTCAGTAAGCGTTTAACCAGCGCTCAGAGCAAATTGCCTCTTTTACATAGCAGCCCCGACACTGAGAAACGAAGAGAACTGGCTTTTATCTGGCATTTCCATGTCCAATGCGTTTGACATCTCCCAAGGGCGACAGAGTTCTTTTGCCACACTATTTCTTCTTCTTTTTTATTTCTGTACGCTTTGATAAAAAACGAGAAATCATGCAAGGGAAAAATGTCTTTTTTTTCATAGAGAAAACGTGCACCAGGAAATGTTGTGTTGAGAAGAAATGATTTAACATTTAACATGACCTAATTTATCGGAGCAATTGCTCAACCAGCAAGGTCTGGAGAGGTTGGAGAGTCTGGTGGATGTGATAATTATACGGTGTTGTGGAAGAAAACAGTCTTTCTTTGAATTCTCAGTCAATCGGAATTTCAGTGCGAAACATAAACCCCTTGTCTGATTTAAAGAGATTATATTTTAAAACTCATAAAAAATCAGAAAACACATGTTTCTCACTTTGAAATTTTAGACGGAGCGGTGCATTACTAGTAGCGACGCTGAGCACCCTATGGGGGAATTCAGGTCATGTGAAATGCCAGAGGTTTAATAAACAACGCGTCTGGTTTCGGATCATAAGATTGTAGGTTCGACTTCTACCTGGCTCGTGTAAATTGTATTCAAGCTCCTCAGTAATAGACGTATATTATGTAATGAACCGCACCTGAAAGCAAACGTTGGGTCTGTTTCCAGCATGAAATAGCAAATCGTTACAAAAAGCACCTGCTAATGTTTTTTCTTTTTCAAATTACATTTTCAGGCTTCAGACACTTTTTAATAAAACAAAAGTGTCCGGAAACTCATTAACTTTCAGGTTTGCTTGAACCTGTATTAAAAAAAGTTATCTGAAACTTCAGGAATTCCATTATCTGATGTAGCTGTCTCTAAAGTTGGACGTGATGTTAAGCAGATGTGAACTGTGCCTTTTCTCTTAAAAAAAAAAGTTCTTTTTTTCCCCTTCACTCCAATGCTGGAGACTGTAAGCCTGTGTGAGCTCCACACTGCGTGTCCTGTACTGCTCTATTTTGTTTAGATTATCTATGTGGTGTACAGATACAACTCAACTGCATGGTGTGAATTCTGTGTTCAGGACCAGCAGAACCTGAAAAAGTAACAGCTGACCTCGACATGATTTGAACACACAGCCTCCTGATCTGGCGTCAGACACGCTACCATTGGGCCATGAAGTCACAGCAGTCTGTGCCTTTGAATTCCCCAAAGGAGACAAATGAGCTTCACAAAGAAAAATCTGTGAAGAGCGCAGCTCTTCCGAAGAGAGTCTTTTCTTCCTAGACCACATTTTATTCTTCCTGCGCAGCTCTTGTGTAGGTGTTGTTCTCAATTACAGATCCAGGAACACTGATTGTTTTTTCTATTTTTTTAAATTAAGTACCCCATGGTGCAACGGTAGCACGTCTGACTCTAAATCCCCAAGTTCATTTTCAAAGTATATCGGAGTCAACTGATACTGATCAGGTTCTGCTGCTACTGAACCCACAGTCTTCACCTTAAAGTTCAATTCCCCAAGCCTTTTGACCTTATATGTCCATCCCTTCTCGTCAAAACTCGTATTTTCACAGGGTACCCTTCAGAAATCGCTGTATAGAATGAAAAAACTCCAGTAGATCTCGGCCGCTGTTGGTGATTTTCCTTTTAAAATAAATGAATCTCTGGAAATTTTACGGAGTGTATCACTTTCACTGAGACCTAGAAGTGTTAAGCTGTACATGCGTCTTTGTGGCTCAGTTGTTAACCAAAAGGGTGGTGGTTTGAGCCCTTCCAGGGACGCTATGAGCCTTTTAACGTACACACCCTCCTCACTTCATTTCTCCACGGCCGGTCTTGTATCGCTAACAAATACAGAGCCCGTAGGAGGCAGTAAGCTCGCATATTTTTTTTCTTATAAAATATACTTTATTCCGAAAAAAACACATCTCAAAAAGAAAACATCTCACACATCATCACTTCACATAATTAAAACAACGGCGGAACGGCGGTGATTGTCCGTTATCAATCTTTGCAAGGGTGGGCGGATTTGCGCTATTATGAGAGTCCCTCCAAACCCTACCGTTTGCTGTAAACCATTAATCCCTGTACAGGGTCCATAGGCCTTTCCAGTGCTCCTTTGCCGTGGGGAAACCCCATTTAGCAATGTCGCGCTTCATCCTTCTCCTGAGGTCCGCCAGGATCCTCTCCTCCAGCTCTCTCGCTCCCCACTCGATGTTGTGCCGGATGAGATTGTTCCTCGCGTCCCACAGGCCTTTTTTTGTGAGGGACAGCAGCAGCCATATCAGGAACTGTGTCCCTCTGTCCAGTCCGGTAGGTGCCAGCCCCAGCAGAATGTACTGGTAACTGAGCACCGCACCCGTCCCCAGGAGTTGCATGGTGTTGTCCATTCTGCCCCACACCGCCTTGGCGAAGGGGCAGCTCCAGAACACGTGCTCCTGAGTCTCCTCGACGAAACACGTGTCCCGGGGGCAATGCGGGTTCCTGGTAAGCAAGTGTCTGTAGAGGACCTCTCTGGTAGCCAGTCTCTTGTGTACGGCCATCCAGTTGAGGTCCTTCAGTTCGTTGTCCAGTTCTTTAGGCTGTGTCCTTTCCCAGACTTGTCTGGGAACTTGCAGCCTTTCATCGGCGACCAGATGCCCCCTCACCTCTTTGTACAGAGCTCTGTGGTTGGTGCAGAGCTCTGGCTGTCTCGTGGCCTCGTACCTCCTGCTCCACTTGACAGCGTAGGTGTAGAACTTTGGTCGCCTCTCTGCCTTGGGCCCAGTGTTTGACCACTGGACCAAGTGCCTCATCGGGATGGAGAGCCACAGCCTGACAAAGTACTGGTACTTGTGGCCGGTGGGCTCTCGCAGCGTCCGACAGAGGTTGCAGTAAAAGATGCAGTCGAGTTTCAGGGGGAAATGTGGGACATCTCGACCCCCTTCCTCGACCGGCTGACACATCCGGTTTCTCGTGATGTACTCGTACCTCCCGCCCCAGACGAAGTCGAAGATCATCCCTTGCAGCGCTCGTCTGAGTCTAGCCGGCAGCGGGTACACCACCGCCAGGTAAACCAAAGCCGGCAGGACGTCTGGTTTCAACACCATCACTTTCCCTGTGTAGGACAGCGACCGTGTTTTCCACAGACCCAGCTTGGCGTTCACCCTGGCGATCCTCTCGGTCCAGTTGTTGGTCTCGTTGTCCCGGCTCTGGAAGGAAACCCCCAGTATTCTGAGGGGCTCCGTGCAGAGCTCGAGACCCTCCGGCGCCGTCGTCCTGTGCTTCCAGGGCCCGAAGAACTTCAGTTTGCTCTTTCAGCGGTAGAGCTTCGACACCGAGGCTATGGAGTATTCCGAGTTTCCCCCGGCGGAAGATCTCCTGCACCACTTCCACCAGATCTGCCGCCAGGGTGTCCCAGAAGCAGGTGTAGAATTCCTTGGGGAGTCCGTCCGGCCCCGGCACCTTGCCATTCTCCATGGACAAGCACGCCGCCTTCAGCTCCTCGGCCGTTATCGGACCCTCCAAGTCCTCCCTCACCTCCTCCGGTACTCGTGCCTTCAGCCCCTCCAGAAAAGCATCGCCTGCCTCCACCTCCGTCTGCTTTTCTGAAAAGAGCTCCGTGTAGAAAGCGGTGGCCGCTTCTACTTTGTCGCTCTCGTCCAGCACTTCCTCTCCATCTCCCCGTCTCAGGCTGTGGATCACCCTCTTTTTCTGGGCTCCCCGGACCTGGTTGAAGAAATAGGAGGAACAGGTTTAATTATTTTCATAATGCTCCCTTTGTGCCTTGACCAGGAAAGCCTTGGCTTTCTCGGTGTGCAGTTTGCGGAGCCTCTCCTTCAGGTCCCGTGCCCGGGCTGAATTGAAGGCTCCTCCCCCGTTAGCCGAGCTGTACTCCTCCTCGAGTTGCCTCTGGAGACGTGCAGCTTCCTTCCTCTCCCTGGCCGCCTTCCGTCTGCAGTACGTCTGCGCCAGGGTTCGGGTCCCGTCCTTCACCGACTCCCACCATTCCACCACGGAGCTGTAGCCGTCTCTCAACCCAGCTCGCGTAGTCTTTCCGGAACAGTGCCCTGAAGTCGTCTTCCTCAAGTATCTCCCAGTTTAGCTTCCAGTACCCACGACCGAATGCCGGCAGGCTGGTGTTAGCCACCACCGTCAAGCGACCGTGGTCGGAATACCTCGCCGGGGACACCGTCGCCGACTCCAGGGAGCAGGTCGTGTGCAGGAAGATGTAGTCCAGGCGGCTGCACACTCCCCGGGAGTTTTTCCAGGTCGTTCCGGCATCGTTAGGGCGGCACCGTCTGAAGCCGTCTACCAGGGAGAACTGCTTGAGTAGCGACTCCAGCTCTGCCGAGCTAGCGTCGCTCCCCTTCTCCCGGTCGACGTTGAAGTCCCCGCCGAGCACCATCTGTCTGTTGGTGGTGCAGCAGCTGGCCAGGTCAGCAAACACTTCCTTCAGGATAGAGGGTTCTGTTGGAGCATAGACGTTAATTGCTCTCAACTTCTGCCCCCTCCAGTCGATGTCTGCGACCAGGATCTGGCCCTGCACCACCGAGAAGGAGGAAACCAGTGTCATCTCTGGGTGTCCGAGGAGAATTCCCACTCCGGAAGAATGGACCCCTCCTACGCTCCAGCATGATTCTCCCTTCGTCCATTCCCTGGTGAATGTCAGCTTGTCGCTTTCATCCTTCAGGTGGACCTCCTGTAAGAAACAAACTGAGAAAGACTTTGAGGCCAGATCATGAAAGACTCCCCGTCTTTTCACGGGGTCTCTCAGCCCTCTCACGTTAGTTGTTAGGAAGGTTAGTTTCACAGTCATGGTTAAACTAGTGAAAGTTAAACCTCCTCTCTGTACTTACAGTTGAAACTTGGGAGTCTACATCTGGGCACTCTTTAGCCTAGATGTAACTCCTCTCGTTCGGGTCCTGGGGGGAATATGCTGGGCTCCCTCCAGGTTTCGCTGGGGACTGAAATGTAAACATGCTGGACAGGTCCAGCCCTACCATCAGTCCGGGCTCCAGGGCGGCTTCGAAATAATCCTCGTCGTCCTCGAGGATACTCTCCGCCACCGCTTCGGGAAGGCTCCTTTCTTCCGTTTCTCCGGGAGTTTCGGGGGCCTCCAGTTTCTCCTGGGCCTCGGGGAAAGGGGGCTCCAATTTCTGGGCTGCCTCTTCCTGTTGTCCCTGGGCCTCGGGGGAGGGGGTTACCTCTTCCTGGGCTGCCTCCTCCTTTTGTCCGTGGGACTCGGGGGAGGGGGGTTCCGTTTCCTGGGGAGCCTCCTCCGGTTGTTCCTGGGCCTCGAGGGAAGAAAGTTCCATTTCCTCTAGGACGAGGAAACGGTTTTCCCTTACCACTCTTTTTTTCTGTCCTTCCGAAAGTGGGTCCGCCCTGGGTCTCTTCTCCCGCTTTCTCTTTCCCTTTTTGCTGGGAGTTATCCAGGACCCTTACTCCGGTCGGCCGTCTTGTCCCTCTTCCTGGCGGCCATCTTGTGGCACCGATGAGGCTGGGGGTGTGGCCTCGGCAGTTTCGGTTCTCAGCGGGGGAGGTGCGGGTTCTTTGTTCTCAGCCCTCTCCCTTTGTCTGGAGACCGGTTTCTGCCTGCCGGCTTCCACCACCTGCGCAAACGAAGGTTTGCTTACCTTACATTGGCGAAGGAGGTGTCCCTCGGCGCCGCATCCGTCGCACTTTTTGGCTGCCCGGCAGGTTTTTGTCACATGTGTTTGTCTTGTGGCCGGACTGTCTGCACTTGCTGCAAAAATCCGGCATCTTGGGGTAGTAGAGGTACCCCCTGTCGGCTCCGATGTTGAAGCGAGCCGGGGGGTGCTGGAAACCGTCAACGCCCTCTGGGTCCTCCTTCAGGAGGACTCGGTACTGGCGTTTGCCGTACCAGACGCCTTTGTCCCTGATCTCTGTCGGTTTTCCCACCACGGTTACATACCTCCCTAGGTACGCTGTTACCCGTTCCGCTGGTACGTAGGGATTGTATGTGCAAACCGTGATGGTCCTCTGATTCGTCTTCCTCATCGGCTCCGGCCTGTAATCAGAGAAACCAGGGTGCTTACCTTTCTCCCTGATCAGTCTCGTTGCCTTTTCGTACGATGCATCCGTAGCCATGTAGGCCTCCATGTATCTCTCTGCCTTGTTGTCCTGGAGGCAGTAGAGATCTCCGGCCACCAACTGCAAGATCCCTCGCAGGAAGGTCATAAAGAAGGCCTTTGCAGTCGGCATCGGCTCCGTCTTCTTTGTCCAGTGGAACCGGATCAATGTCCTCTTGTCTGCCATCTCTGAGGGAGAAAAAAAAAAAGGAGGGAAAGAGAGAGAGCAAAGGGAGCAGCGAGGGAGCCCTGGCCTTTGTCCTTGTGGGCAAAGCCCAGCTAGGTGCAGGCGCAGGAGGAGAGAGAGAGAGGAGAGCGGAAAGTGCTTCCGGGTCTCAAGGAAGAAAGCAAGCACCGCGGGCAGGCCACGTGTACCTGCTCCCAGCCAAGAGGCCAAGGAGGCAGAGAGAGAGAGAGCGAGAGAGAGAGGGAGCGGATAGCGCTTCCGAGCCTCGAGGTGGAAAGCAAGCACCGCGGGCAGGCCACGTGTACCTACTCCCAGCCAAGAGGCCAAGGAGGCAGAGAGAGAGGGAGAGAGAGAGAGCGAGAGAGAGAGGGAGCGGATAGCGCTTCCGAGTCTCGAAGAAGAAAGCAAGCACCGCGGGCAGGCCACGTGTACCCACTTCCAGCCAAGAGGCCAAGGAGGCAGAGCAAGAGAAAGGGGGAGGGGAGAGGAGAGGAGAGAGCAGAGAGAGAGAACGTTGATGCCGGATTCCACCCAGCTCAGCTGCTGCTTGGCCTTAACCCCCTAGGCTCAACCTAGAGCGATACCAGCTCAAGCACTCTTCAGAATCTTCGATCGCCTTCTAGACCTTTGGAAAGACAAGAACTGCGGGCATGGCACTTGAACTTGATCTTAGCCAAAAGGCCGAGAAGGCATAGGTTTCTTTACGGCATTCCTGAACTCTTTGCACTAATGAGCCCGGGCCTTTTTCCCGTCTCGCCGCTACGCATATGGGTCTTTTTCCGCTCTCCTACTCCCCATGGCTAGTCCCTTTGGACGTCCGTGACAGGTGCCCCTTTGGAATAGTTTTCAGAAAATGTGAGAAAAGGAAAGTTATGTACAGTAAGCTCTCACACACAGCTCTCAAACACAGCATTAGAGATTGGAATCTGATTGTAAAAAAAAACTGCCGGTCTCCCTGGCATTTAACGTTGCTGTTGTTTTTATTTTACATATTGTTAGCATTTTAATGAATTGTTAAAAGATTTATACACAAATCGCTAAATACAAAACGAAAAAAACCCAACTGTATGCAATTGACCATTCATATTCCTGAATTTTAAATCCCTGTGTTTATCTGTGTCCAAGTGCCTGGTGCAGCTATTTTGAAAGCATACCTCAAGGAGGACTTTACACGCAGTCTGGGGTATTTAGCTTGTACTGTGTGCCCTGTTTGCCTTTGTAAGGCTCGTATAAGTTCACAATACGATAAAAACAGAGAAAGCACAAACTTAATAATATAACGATTCAAAATCAAAACCAAATCATAAAGAAAAAGAGTCAATTTCCGCCTGCACTGATATCCCTTCAAATGTTTTAGAAGAACTCTTGACGTTTATAGAGTAGAAGCCTGGTCCATTTCTTCTACTAAACGAGACTATGGGGAGTGAGTATTTTGATGTCGAACTGGGATTTAAATAAAGAGGAACACTACACTGCATTGGGCTACGCGTGTGACAAAACGTTTACTTTAGACCTCTCGATAGCTCAGTTGCTAGCTCTTAAAACTGTAGAAAAAGCAGCGAGTATGTCTTATGTCCCTGGTCTGAATCCAGTTTGAAGGATGGTGTTTTCTTGTTCCTTAATCAAAAAGTGAAAATTGCGAATTTGTCTTTCACTTTGACGTTCACCCGAAAGCTCAGTATACAAAGAAGTAGAGGCTCCTGTTCTGAATAATTCCGCTCTGAGACACCTGCGTTAAGTTAGCGTTGAGTCGGCTGGCTGAGCATGTTGCCTCCTTTACATTCAATAGGAGCCCCGACACTAAGAGAAACGTACAGAAATGGGTTTTATCGGGAACTTTTCATGTCCAATGCACTTGACATCTCCCACGGGCGACAAAGTTCATTTAGGACACCTTTCTTTCTTTCTTCTTTCAGCAGGAGTACAATAATGGCAACAACATGTTTGGAGTTCGGCATTTCATTTAGTCTGCGGAAATATCGTATCGGAATGAACTACCTGAGATAAAAGAGTAATTGCGGCTTCAGATCGTTTTTACAGAGCATTGCGTTGTTCTGTTCATGCTGACTACACGCTTTAGATATGTCATTTACTGCAAGCGTTGCTTTTCCAGGTTTTTCTGAAATTCCTCGCATTTGAGCCAGCACTAAAATATTTCATTCCCGTCGCTGAATACATCGTGGAAACGGTATTTGCAACGGAATGCTGTCACACATGAAACCTTTTTGTTATTCGGTTCTGAAGTTTGAAAATGAAAATAAAACGGGGGTCACCTCATAGGCTTGAAAGAAGTCCAAGCAGCATAAAAACCCGTGAATTCTCACAAATTGCATTGTGCTGCAACTTTCTTCTGCTGCTGTTATAAATCAGCCTTAAACATTTGAATGCATACCTTACTGCTGCTAATCACATTCACATGTTTATGAAGCTTTTTTCTGTCCGTTATGTTTTTGCTAAGCAGTTTCTCCGTTTTCCTCGTACTGTGATTGTCAGCGAGCACAACAAGACTGAAACAGTGTAAAAGCAGGCAAAAAAGACAGGGTAAAACGCCTGACTGTCGGGAGTGGGATTTGAACCCCTGCCTCTATTTGGAGAGTGAAACACAAAGCTTAAAAGACACGAAGCTGTGAATAAGCTGTTTTAAACCGCTCGACTATCCTGAAAAAATGTGTGCTGATTGTACCAGTCGCATCCGATTTTCTGTAACTTTAGGATGATTGATACGACTGGACAAACACAATTTGTGGCGTTTAGCATGACATGGAAAACGGTACCAGAGCATTCGGGTCCGGACTACCAGACTCAGAAACAGTTTTTACCCCCGCACTATCAAACTATTAAACTCCCAGCCTCTCTCACTCTCTCCTCACCTCTCACCTATGATCTGAACCTCACGGTGCCTTCTTTCTTACCAAAAACCCAAACACACATTGAAAATCTGCCTCTACCATACATGTCAAAAGCTCACTCCCCATCATTTCTATCCCTTTATTTCATTCTTTTGATGCATGTTTTTGCACATAACCTGTTACCTTTTTGTTGTTTTGCACGCTGCCTGTTGTTTTTTGCACATCGGCTGTTGTCTCTGTCTTTCTTTTGTTATACAATTGTATTGTTGTTGTGTTTTCTTCTTTGTACTACTTATGTCCGAGAGCTTGCTAAATAGCATTTCGTTATACCATATACCTGTGTATGAGTATAATGACAATAAACTTGAACTTGAACTTTAAACTTGAACTTGAACTTGACATAGTCTTGCAGGCAGTATATTATTTTATCGTTTACTCATTTAAAAAAACATATTCTCGTTTCTAAGTCAGATTTTTAGTGCTTTCGAACGTTCCTTCCAACCTGGACTGACAGCTCACCCGATCTGTTTGTGATCAGACCATGGAGTCGGGGGCTGTACAAAGCGCACGTTCCTTCCCAATGCTGAGGCGATCATTCAGAAGATGGGTGTGAAGAGAAACAAGCTTTGTCGACTAAAAAACAAGGCAGGATATGCAAGAATACTAATCACTGGCGACAGTTATGTTCTCTTACTATTGAGATCCCTACATTGTGAGTTTTTTTAAGACTTTGAAACTAAAGGAAAGCGGTGACAAATGAAACAGGCACGGGTGGGGTTTGAACCCACGCTCTTCGGTTTACGAGACCGACGCCTTACCACTTGGCCACCGCGCCTACTTGTAAGCATGGGAATAAGGTTGTTCAAATTATTTTTTTCTGAATCTGGTTTACATCGCCAAATGTAAACCGGAGGCAGCAACAACAATAAAAGGGATACTTGTCCTTAAACTCGGACGTGATGTTCTGCAGACATGTGCACAATGTCCTGTTTTCTTGCAGTGTAGACATTTTGCTGTTCACGCTCCGCATTCATCTGCTTTGTGCGTTGTTAGTCCGCACCTGTAACATGTAATGTCAGCCGTCCCCTGTTCTTCTATTTCTCTAGCATGACTGTGTCCTGCTGCTCGGCTTTTGATTGTAAATTTTGAGCGCCCCGTTCAGTGTCACTTTGTCACTGTGGTCAGAAAGCATTCTTGATTCTGCTTGAGCTGCTTCATGAATTCTAGCGACTGTAAGAGCTCTTTCTAGTGTCAGCCCTTCCTCCTGCAGCAATTTATAGTCTCTTATGTGCACATTTTTCCACAAGTTGATCTCTTAACATGTCAGTTTCCAATACTCCAAAGTCACAAGATTTAGCCAGTTCTCTTAGTGCAGTTACAAAAGCATCAACAGATTCGTCCTGAGACTAAGTTCTCTGCCTAAATTTATGCCGTTCTAAAACCACTTTTCTCCGCGGTGTAAAGGAAGCGTCTGAGACAGCTACAGTCATTTTCTCCAGGGAGGTTGGCAAAAATCCGCTGCACGGGAGCCCCGATACAGTGCAGTAATGTAGCACGTCTCACAGCATCCTGAGCTTCTGTAGATCCACTGGCTATTTAAAAAAAATCTGTACGACTCCATCCATATCTTGTATTCCGTATACAAATCCGGAGCTCCGAGGTTCAGTGGAAGCGGTGGAAAAAGCTGGGCATAAGCAAAGCTTCTCGGCGCGGCTGCCATATCTTCCATGGCGCTAGCTAAACGAAAAGTCCTAAAATTCAAAAGTTCGTTTCTACCAGCAAGAGAACTAAAATCTGCAGTGTTCTGCCCGCTTTGAGTCCGTCAAGCACTCATCTCTCGTTGCAATAAATGTTTTGTATCTTAATAAAAATACGTTTTTATATTATTTTAACTATTTTGTTAACTACACAGATCATGCCCTTACACCATATATTCCTGCCTTCTACTCTCTCGTTCTGTTGTCTCGCGATGTCTACTCACTATACTACATTTAGCATGACTTCTTGTTGCAGTTGAGCTCAAAGCTGGAGATGATCTCCATATTCTACCGCTGTAAGAAGTCCGAAACATAGGACACAGTACACACTTTTTAAGTGAAGTCAGGTTGTTAAAAAATTAAACCAGCGACCTGTCACAGAAACGTACCCCAGTCTCCCGCGCAACAAGCGGGGGTACTCAGCACTATACTAACGAGGAGCGCTTGTCTGCAGCTGAGCGTCAGCTCTGTTTACTGTCAGCAGTCATTGCCTCATTTCCAAAGACTTTTTCACCTGCTCTCAGCTTTTCAAGACAGTCATAAACGCTCAAGAAGTAATTCATGTCAGTTGGAAGTCTGTTTCTGTTGTCTCAGCTCTTGATAAAGAAAAGCCGTGCGTGGGAGATTCCCTCTCTGAAGAAGTTTGCCGTCATCCTGCGAGGGAGAAGAGCCATCAATCACCGAGGCAACCAGTGAGACAGTTAACATTAAACACGTGAAATGCGAGATGTTGTGATTTTTTTCCCGCTTAAGGCTTCTATCGTTTCTACTCTAAGGAGAAAGACCTCTTTATTAGAAGTGAGATTTTAACAAACGTCTCCAGGGTTAACTGCGACCTGAACGCAACGCCTAAGACCACCAGCCATCTTGCCTGTGGTACTTAGAGCAGCGCTCAATAAAAATGATCAGAACCCGAAAGCGCTTCTTATGCGGATCAGTATATTCCGATTCCACTGGTTCTGCAGAAGAAATAAGAAAAGCCGAACTCAAAGCACTGTGTTGCCATTACGGGTACTCTGCAGCTGCTTTAAGATCTACTCACACCGTGTTGCCATTAAGGCTACCTAGTTAAAAAAAAAACTTATCGTCACCTTTTTGAACGTGATTATTAGACACCCGTTAAATCTCCACCGAGGTTTCTTGAGAGATCTTCAGTGAGCGAGTATTAAAAAACTACTTCGCTTCCAACCTCTGCTGTCACTGTAAACTCGGACGTGATGTTCTGCAGATGTGCAGTGTGCCTTTCCTCTTGTCGTATTCAAGAGTACTCACTGTGTGAGCTCCTCACTGCGTGTTCCGTACTCTACTGTGATTTAATTTAGATGATTACGTGGAGTAGAGTGACAAGATCTACTTGAACATTTTCGGTTTGTGAAATGAAACACTAAATACACTACTGTAAATACAAGTAATGGACATTTAAAATAACCAAGTACAGCTAGAAGAGTGAAAGATTAAAGACTATTTAGAATGACATTCACAATAGACTTAAGAACAGCACATCCGCCCGAACAGGGACTTGAACCCTGGGCCCTCAGATTAAAAGTCTGATGCTCTACCGACTGAGCTATCCGGGCTCTGAAAGAAAATCGACACTGTCGGGATCCTCGCAAGTCACGTGTCTCTTGTTCCGAAGAGCAGTCATACCTGACCCGTCTGGAATGACCACTGAAAGACTTTATCATGAAGCGACTGCACCACTCCCAGTAGAATGAGTGAGAAATACAGCATGACATTGGTAGTTAAGGGGCTCCCATAATCCATCTTTCCTCACATTACTGATTTTTTTCAATAGCATTTGGACCTTTTTTCACATTCAGATTTTTTTCTCATTTAATAAAATCTTTTAATCAACAACATTAAAAAGAAAACAAATGGAACGTTTTTTGGAACAATAATTAAAAAAAAATATTTCAATGCCTTGGTTGTATACGTGTGCACACCCTTTATAAAGGGAGTTGCAACAGTGCTGAAATTTAAAGAGCATTTCTGTAGAGAAAACAGCCTTGATGTTAAGCTTAGGGAGCCTGTCTTTTCGAAATTCTATTTCTTGACACCTTGCACAGCCTCCCGACAGACTAACAAATATTTGTTGGAGAAATTGGCTCACACACCGGAAGACACTAACGTTTATTTACGTTAGAGTATGTGAATAACAGTTTAACCGAAAAAGTTTGTCATTGTGATTTTGTTAAAATTCAATAAATCGTCTATCAACAGTTAGAATTTATTAAGAAATTGTTTTATTTCATAAACTATAATGAGAGAGTTTATAGGTCATATCCGTCGCTTATGTTCTTTTAACTCTAGAGTTCAGGATCCAAACCCAGCTGCGGACGATTGTGTTTCTTGAATCTCTTGTAATCATCAAAAGTCGATGTGTAGTCCTTCAGTACTTTCTCGAGTTGTGCCATGGATATTTTATACGTTCAATACTTGTCATGCTCTTTTGCATTTTCCTTAACAAACGGAAAAAGTTCAAAGTGTGTTTATGGCAGTGTTTCACATCTACACGAAAGCACTTGTAACAGTACAGGACAAGCAGTGAGGAGTTCGTGAAGCTTTCAGTTTAGTGCGGAGTTTAGAAGGAGGATTCACTCGCTGAATGATCTCTCAAGAAATCCTGGGTGAGATTCAACAGGTGTTTTCTGCAACAGCCATGACAAGTGTGAAGCAATCTCAGGATTTCCTGAATTTGAACTAAATTATTAGTTCAAATAATTTAGGATTTAACAGAACTAAATGAGGTACATTTAAAACAGCAGCGCAACTCTGCAGCACGTCGAGTGTGCCTGCATTTAATTGTGTAAACCTGGCTCTCTCTGAACACAAGCAAAGAGTTCTCACTCAACAGAAGATTGCGATGTGAGTACTGTAATATAAAGCACCTGGAGATACCAGGGATTGAACCCGGGACCTCATACATGCGAAGCATGCACTCTACCACTGAGCTACATCCCCGATGGAAAAGGTAATGGAACAGACTTGTCCAGATGCTCACTGATCACAATCCACCACTCACGAAGAATGCCTGCAGTTTCCCACTTGTGCGTTTCCTCTACTACAGAGTAAATGCATGGGAATGAAGAAATAAGGAAGGAAAAATAATCGCATCGAAGCTTCAAGAGACTGGGCACAAATTAATCTATTATTTTTGTATCCAGTCACACGTGCGACGGTGGTTAATTCCCAGACGCGGGAGTGCTTTTTTCTACCTCCTTACTCGACTGTCTTTCAATTCTGTTTTATTTGAAAGCTTTTTGCATCTTTTAAGTGCTCTTGATTAAACTATGCATAGAAAAACAGCACTACTGATTATTTTCATGGGCCGATGCACACTTGTTCTGTACAACTCGAGTGATAAAGCCCTGTCTGCAAATATTGTAGAAGAACATAAAAGGGTGAAACAACGCCCCAACCACAGGAATGGTAACAGGCAGGATCGTGTTCTTATTTGATAAGTCCTTTTGAGATGTCTTGTCAATGCACACAGGCGTTAGAGCTGAATAATTTACTTTTAGTGGTGTTTTTAAACAAAGATGGAACATGTTATTTCTATACCAGGAAGAAAGGAGCAGACTTTAAGAGGCAAAAACGACACCTTATCAAAGCTAATATCAATTAAAATGAAATCACAACAAAAGAGTGGAGCCTTGAGTGAATAAAATTAGTTTTCATTGGACGTATGTGTCTCTATAACTTTGTTGGTGAGAGAGAGGATTGTGATAATTTGCAGGTGCTTCTCGGAAGTGCGTTGGTGGTACAAGCGCCTTCCAAATAATTGAGTCGGGTTTGAATCCGCCAGTACAAACCCAAATCTTTTCAAGATAATTTGTGGTCCGCTAACACATCTTTTGAAACACTACAACAGGTAACACCCCGTGTGAAACATCATGAACATCTGTTAAAGCCTGAGTTTTACATACTCTAATGTAAATAAACGTTAGTGTCTTCCGGTGTGTGAGCCAATTTCTACAAAAATATTCGTTAGTCTGTCGGGAGGCTGTGCAAGGTGTTAAGAAATAGAATTTCTAAAAGACAGGCTCCCTAAGCTTAACATCAAGGCAGAAAAAATGCTGTTTTCTCTACAGAAATGCTCTTTAAATTTCAGCACTGTTGCAACTCCCTTTATAAAGGGTGTGCACACGTATACAACCAAGGCATTGAAAGTTTTTTTTTAATTATTGTTCCAAAAAATGTTCCATTTGTTTTCTTTTTAATGTTGTTGATTAAAAGATTTTATTAAATGTGAAAAAAATCTGAATGTGAAAAAAAGTCAAAATGCTATTGAAAAAAATCAGGAATGTGAGGAAAGATGGATTGTGAGAGCCCCTTAACTACCAATGTCATGCTGTATTTCTCACTCATTCTACTGGGAGTGGTGCCGTCGCTTCATGATAAAGTCTGTCAGTGGTCATTCCAGACGGGTCAGGTATGACTGCTCTTCAGCACAAGAGACACGTGACTTGCGAGGATCCCGACAGTGTCGCTTTTCTTTCAGAGCCCGGATAGCTCAGTCGGTAGCGCATCAGACTTTTAATCTGAGGGCCCAGGGTTCAAGTCCCTGTTCGGGCGGTTGTGCTGGTCTTAAGTCAGTTGTGAAAGTCATTCTCAGTAGTCTCTTATCTTTCACTCTTCTATCTGTACTGTGGTTATTTTAAATGTCCATTACTTGTATTTACAGTAGTGTATTTAGTGTTTCATTTCACAAACCGAAAATGTTCAAGTAGATCTTGTCACTCTACTCCACGTAATCATCTAAATTAAATCACAGTGAGTACTCTTGAATACGACAAGAGGAAAGGCACACTGCACATCTGCAGAACATCACGTCCGAGTTTACAGTGACAGCAGGGGATGGAAGCGACGTAGTTTTTTAATACTCGCTCGCTGAACGATTTCTCAAGAAACCTCGGTGGAGATTTAACGGGTGTCTAATAATCACGTTCAAAAAGATGACGATATGTTTTTTTTAACTATGTAGCCTTAATGGCAACACGGTGTGAGTAGATCTTAAAGCAGCTGCAGACACAGTAGCCGTAATGGCAGCACAGTGCTTTGAGTTCAGCTTTTCTTATTTCTTCTGCAGAATCACCGGCATCGGAATATACTGATCCGCATAAGAAGCGCTTTCGGTTTCTGATCGTTTTTATTGAGCGCTGCTCAATAAACTTTCCTCGTACTAGTTTTTCCCATGGAAAAAAAGACATTTCCCTCATTACATGATTTCACTTTTTTTCTTTTCAACAAGTAGAAAGAAATAAAATATAATTCCGTATTGGTGGTCTAAGGCGTTGCGTTTAGGTTGCAGCTTTTCCTGGAGACCATTGTTTACATCCCACTTCTGACAAAGGAGAAACGATAAAATCCCTAGGTAGAAAGCATCTCGCATTTCACGTGTTTAATGTTAATTGTCTCAGTGGTTGCCTCGGTGAATGATGGATCTTCTCTCTTGCAGGGTGACGGCAAACTTCTTCAGAGAGGGAGTCTCCCACGCACGGCTTTTCTTCATCAAGAGCGGAGACAAAAGAAACAGACTTCAAACTGAAATTAATTACTTCTTGAGCGTTTATGACCGTCTTTAAAAAGCTGAGAGCAGGCGAAAACGTCTTTTGAAATGAGGAAATGTCTGCTGACAGTAAACAACTCCTCTTTAGTACAGTGCTAAGTACCCCTGTTTGGTGCGCGGCAGAACGGGATACGTTTCTGTGAAAGGGCCGTGGTTTATTTTTTTAACTTGTTGAATCATATTGAAATTTTAAAGAACGGAGAGAAAATTGCTATTGACCAGGATGGCCGAGTGGTTAAGGCGTGGGATTTAAGGTCTAATAAACAAATGTCAACGTGGGTTTAAACCCCACGCCTCGTAAGTTCTTGTAAATATTCTGAAGTGAGAGATAACTTTGAAGATTTACACTCTATTTAAATGTTATTTCACTTAATTTCAGTTCTCTTCACTCCCTGGGATAACTGAACTCACAATCGCATACTGAAGGCTTTACATGCATTATCTGTGATACAGCTTCTAATAAGAATGGAATGAAAGTGTATTAATAATAAATGACATTGTTTTAAATAAATGTGTATTGATAAACTTCATAATTAATAAAAGTGGTGTGACAGGAAAGCAAATTAAATATTACAATGATATTCCAAGCAACTGATGCGTAAATTCATTATGTCGCGACAATTTTATTCCCACTATAAAGGGTAATATTCTAATGTAGATCCAGTGTTCCCCTTAGTCTGCTTCTGAATGTCTTCATTTCAGTCTGTCCTCTATTTCAGTAACCTCTAGAGGGCGCAGGATTGGGTTCCTTGAAGTGAAGAACAGGTTAATTAAGGAGCTGTGGACTGATTTCTGCGGCCGAGTTCGTTGTAGTCTTAAGTTAAAGAATTCTTCAATTTTAAGAAAAAAGACAGGTATGTTTTGTGTCTCATGCCGATCCTCTTCTCGATCCAAATGAAAGGTTTAATATGATCCCTCGAGAAAGAAAAGAGTCAATTTCCACCTGTAATGATTGATGGCACACCAAACATTTTGTAATATCCCCGGAAGTGTATACAGTAGAATCCTGGTTCGTAGCTTAAATTCAAGGTAACCAAGACTAAGGAAAAGAGTTGGAAACTTGATGTCTTACTGGGATTTAAATAACCTGGAACATTTCACTACATTGTGCAGTGTGTGCGAGGAAACAGCTCCTGTTATCCCTTCGATAGCTCAGATGGTAGAGCGGAGGACTGTAGTAGGAACACCTGGGAATCCTAAGGTTGCTGATTCGACTCCGGCTCGAAGGAAGGCGACTTTTGTGTACTTTAATCAAAGACAATAAATAACTATCACTCACATGTTGATCAGAAGCTCAATAAATGATGAAGCAGAGGCTCCTGTTCCGAATTCCCTTCACGTCTGATGGTCTTGTTCTGACCGAGATCAATCTAAATTGGTGGAAGGGATTTTAACTAATCTGGTCTTTGAATTCAGGGACTGCTCTATCTGCTTTGTAATTCAAAAATAGATACCAATGTCAAGTTTTTTGTAGATAAAGTGTTGTCTGTTTTCAAAAGTTAGGCACTTAATTGGCTTTATGATTTGGTATTGATTTTGTATAGTTATATTATTACATTTGTGCTTTCTCTGTTTTTATCGTATTGTGAACTTATTTTTTAATCAAATGCTTACAAAGGCAAACAGGGCACACAGTACAAGCTACTCTGCACTTTTGGGAGTATAACAGGTTCGATATAAAATCGCAAAAATGTAAAGGGGAAAATACCCCAGACTGCGTGTGAATCCCTCCTTGAGGTAGGCTGTTGTTCTATTGTTAGATAAATACGACGTACTATGCACAAAATGCTGCATAAAACAACCTGATATTTTAATAATTATTATTTTATAATTTGATAAGTGTGAGGCCCCGGATTCAGTTCACGTTATCTTCAGTCCTAATTTTTTTTAAACATGAGATCTTCCCTTCCTCTAGTTGAAGTCACACGATGAGAGCGATTTTTTTTTTCCACGTTGCGATCCAAACAGTCTGACAGTGACCAAACCAGGACGGATTCTGCTGGGAGCCGGACTGAGGTCATTCTCACTCCCTGTGCTGGTACACCTTATGTAATTTTCACAATTGCGATAGACTTCTTTAAAAAAAAAGTAGATATAGCCCTGAAAAAAAGCCTTAGCTTTATCAGTTTTTACATTAATCGATTTTGAATCTAAGATCGAATTTTTAATAGGTTCAATTTATATTTAAATTGAAATATAGCATGCATACCTAATCCACCAACGGGCAGAGCAATATTTTATGGTGGATTTGTATGGGCATCTGTATGATACCACTACAGCACTGGCGCAGGTGCAAAATCCACTTTCACACGACTTTTTCAGTGCCTTCTCTCTCACATGATCCGGAGCGCAGGAGCTTATATCGTTCAAATGTTATTGATTGCTGATCGTTCAGTGGGGGTCCAGATGTGTCTGTGCGGCTGAAACCGGACGGCACCGTCCCAGTGGGCAGTGATTCGTCGAATATACGTATATATCACGGCGAAAATACGGCTATACTTATATATACGTTGTCACGACGTATAATCAACGTCGAATTGCAACCGTAAAATCGACAACATTAATAAATGCATATAGAACGTCGAAAACACATCTGACACAGTCCCTGAGGCTTTTTACTGTTAATGTCTTGTGTGCCGCAACTAGGAGTATACAGCAATCTGCATCGTGCACGAAGTAAATTATTTTTGCAGTAATTACTTTATTTACACGTGTATACTAAATATAGTAATAAATATAGTCCCACCCTACATCGACATTAAAAGAAATTAAGGAGCACAAAATGCATTACTTGAAGAATGCATATGCAAGGCAGGGGGCCAGGAGATCTGGACACTGAAAATAATAAGTTTCTGGTTCTAATTGTTAGGACAATTAGACAGGGTTTGCAAATGGTGGACAAAAATCGTCTTAATTTCCATTGTAATATTTTTTTTCTTGGAAATGTAGAAGTTGTGCATTTTAAAATTTATATTTGAATCAAAATGTGTTTTTGTTTTAGTGCGTTAATGTAATTAGTGTTTGTCATTACTATACTGTATATTGCCATGTTAGTAGAATTTGTAGCTGAAGTTTAAGACTAGTTGTGTTTTTTATGATTATTGCCCATGTTGTAACAGAAAAAATAAGGTTCTTGATCCCGAGATGAAGTAAAACAGATGAGTTTATTGCATGCAAGGAACAATAAAGCCGAAGTCTTGTTTCCCGCAAGAAACAACAAAACCGAAGTATTGTTCCCCGTACTGTTACAAACTTTTGGGTTATATACAGTTTTCTTCTCCGTTTCTGACGTCACTCGGTCTGATGGTAAAGAGGGGGGTTCATGGTATTTGGCCAGTTTATGATGTTCTGGGCAAATGGTCAGTTTAACATTACACCCAGGGGGGTTCCTAGCTGGCATCTGCAATCCTTATCAGTTAACCCCCTTTCCTGCCATAAACCCCTGCTTGTGACTTGGAAGTCTAAACCCCCTACAGAAAAGATTAAATTCAAAACCCCGTCTTCACATCTTTCTTCACCCATATGTTGATTGTTGATCGATTGTATACAATGTATAATTTGAAATACATATTTTTCAGGTGTGAATGTGTATTTTCTGAATAAATTTCTAAACCAAATCATTGGCTTGATTTACTAGTTTCTACACCAGTAAAACCTATCTTTGATGTATAATAGACCTCTACTCATAAACGTATAATAGACCTCTAAAGTTATCCGTATAATAGACCTCTAACCATATACGTATATTAGACCTCTAAAGTTATCCGTATAATAGACCTCTAACCATATACGTATAATAGACCTCTAAAGTTATCCGTATAATAGACCTCTAACCATATACATATAATAGACCTCTAAAGTTATACGTATAATAGACCTCTAAAGTTATACGTATAATAGTCCTCTAAAGTTATCCGTATAATAGACCTCTAAATTTATCCATATAATAGAACTCCAACCATTTATGTATAATGAACATCTAATCATAGACGTATAATTGACGTATAACAATAGACGTATATTAGAATTTCATTCTAGACGAATTGCAGACCACATTTATACGTCTAAGGTATGCGTTTAAGACATATATTATACGTCTTTTGCCCACTGGGGTGTATCAGGCTCCGCTGCACAGCAGCGTAAGTATAAGTGTATAGATGAAACCTTTAATGTATTGTTCGGTTTCAATCAAAATGCTTTACTACTACAAGAGAGAAGTATAGTAAGAAGGATGGAACAAAATGTATGATTTATTGGAGGAAAACGTTTTTTATTTATAAGCTCGTGTCATCCAGCTCTAATACAAAAGCGACTCGCATCTTCAGCCCTTTTTTTGTTTGTGATCATTAATTTCTTTAGTTATAATCAACATTGAACTTTTTTTAAAATTAAATGACAATAATCAAACACGCAGACAGATTTTTTGAAAGTATTAGGAGTTGACAGGGTGCCCCTTCGGAATAGTCGTCAGAAAATGTGAGAAAAGGAAAGTTACGTACAGTAAGCTCTCATACACAGTATTCGACATTGGAATCTGATTACAAAAAAACTACCTGTCTCCCCAGCATTTATCGGTGCTGTTGTTCTCTGAGTTCTCTTAAGAAATACCAAATTATCTCCTAATTGCGACTTGCTCGCTGAATGATCTCTCAAGAAATCCCGAGTGAGATTCAACAGGTGTTTCCTGCAACAGCCACGACAAGTGTGAAGACGTTCTCTGGATTTCCCGAATATGACGTTAAATTAGTTCAAATCATTTACCAGGCTTCCCACGTACAAAAAGGCCCAAGGACTCCAGCAGTCTTACAACCACTGTCCTGTTTGTCTCACCAGACACGATCTCTATTCTGTTGTAATCCACGATGACCCCGTTCTTCAGGTGATTTATCATGTCCTTCCTCGCCTGTTGAGAGGCCATCCTGATCTCCTCTGCCGTGGCGTGCTTCATACACGCCCTCTTCAAGTGAGCAGGAAGCTGATCAAAAGTATTCAGGCACACCTTGCACACCAGGGGAATCCTTGCAGGTTTCCTTTGAAAATAAATAATATAATTTGTGTATAGAAACAAGCTAAGACTGATTTCTTAAATTATCCTTAATTTTCTCTCTCATAGTTTGAGCATAATGATTTTATTGTATTTATATCAGACTTGCTCATTGCTCCAAATGAAATAATGGCTTAATATAAAAAAGTGAACTCTTACTTGGTCTCAGTCACAGACTTTCCAATAGGAGCCATTGTGGAGTTCAAAAACTGCTGGTCCTAGAAGTGGGGAAGGAATGTTATAAGATAAATTGAATTACAACAGAAGGACTGGCTGAGGGAACACTGGAATATATACAAATTCCAACTAGTGAGGAGTCCATATAGACACAGCTACCTTTCATATTCAGTATAAGATGGAGAGATGAATTGGCCCTGAAAATTCACTGCAATGAGAGACTGCTCCTGCCACTGTATATGAACAAACATACATGCTCATCTATATTCATTTGCAGTTACATTATTGCAATGAATCTGTATCCAAAAAAGGATGTGCTCCATCTCGTCAGTAGATTGGATTCCAAAACTGATTTGGGTCAATATACATTGCCTTAGAAGATAAGGTACAGTCTACTGTAGGGAACCATCAATTTAGAAAGCATTGGCCTTCTCTCGGGGGCAGGTAGGTGCAAAAGCTTATCATGTTGCCATAGTAGACAAAGTTCTATAAAATGTTAAATAACTTTAAAAAAAGCATCTTGGTCTTTCAATACTGTACAAGGTGAATTAAACTGTCCCTGGTAATGCAAAGTAATGAGAAGCATCCCAGAAACTTAATCTCTAGAAACGTTAGCTGTTTCATATCATGTAATTTAGTGTGATGTTGTCAGAATTCAAGGACATTATCACACACAGAAATTGGTTCAGTTGAATCTAAAAAACACAGCTAAACATGGGTTTAAATGTAAAATAGAAGTCTTACCTCTTGTCAAAAGATTTAATTCAAGAAGTGAACCTCAGATCCTTCTTTGAAAAAAGTAAGTTAAAATGAAAATGATTGTTAAAAACTGGGCTTTCAATAAATTACAAGTTGAATCTAATACTGCTCTGATCGTGGTAGCAGGAAGGTGTGTAAATTACTCTGTACCTTCTCCCCAGGTGTCTAAAAGACTGACCATTTCCAAAGATGGCTGTTGAAAGCCACTTTCTACTAAAGTTAAAGTTCTACTAAATAATCAATGTAATCCATGTTACACCTCATTCACCTTGTTTTTTTTTTATTTTAACCCTGAGATTATAGAGGTTTAATACCTATGGTACCCATATTCACCCTTTATTTAATACACCATAAATTTAATATTTATTCTTAAATACTAGAAAGAACTCTAAATAAATTAAATGCCCCATTGAACTGGCCCTGATTATACAATGCAAGGAGAAGTCTTCTAAGCCAATACTTGTTACCAGAAAGAGGCTTTATTTCAATTGTACAATATACAAAACAATACCATTTAACACAAAGATATATTCCACACCGTGGCATGCACATGATGAGATTCTTGATATTAGATTAGAAAAAAAATATCAATGCACTGAGAGACGCTTAAGAATAAAGATGCATCTGCCTGACTGCATATTAGTTTTAAAAGGTTATCAGCAAATGTATTTAAAAGTAAAAATGTAAAGTCTTACCTCTTGATCGTAGTGGTGATTCAATATCCAGGACCTTAGTCAAGTCTCAGAGTTACTGTACCTCCTGTCTCGATTGCAGGTGAAAAGTGAAAGGTATATTGCACTCAGCAGAAAGTTACCCCGAGCAAAGACTCCACCCCTCCCAGAAAACAGCACTCCCCTTTGGCAAAGCAGTGGGTGGAGGAAGCCTTTGCTACCATTATCAAACACAAAATTCGTTATAATTTAATTTTAAAAACATGGCTAAGCATGGGTTTAAAGTATATTCAACAGTGCAGGTGCATCCAAAGAAATAGAGTTTCCCAGGCCCTCAGAAAGAATTACCATTTCCAAAGATGTCTGTTGTAATTTACACACCTTGCCCCAAGGTCCAGTCAGTCAAAAGCATCTTTATTAATAAGCCTCAGTGCCTTGGTATTTTTTACTAATCTAATATCAAGAATCTCACCATGTGCATGCTGAGCTGTGGAATATATGTATTGTTTTATATACTGTAAAATCGAAATACCACCTCTTTCTGGTTACTTATCCTTTATTGCATAATCAGGGCCAAATAAAACTAAATCAGTGTCACCTGCTGGGTTCAAAATGCCTTCAGGGGACACCAAATAGAAGGCACTGGACTATAAATACCCATCCATGTTATAACACACTTACCAAGGGTTTTTTAGTTTACTCTGAGCTTTGAGAGATTTAATACCTATGGTACCCATATTCATCCTTTATTTAAGGGAAGTACACATCCTAGACACACAGGAAACTCCCTTGCCCCAAGGGAAGACCGATACTTTGGATGGTAATGATTGAACCTGGCTACAACAGACATCTTTGGAAATGGTAATTCTTTCAGATGGCTTGGCAAACTATCTGCCCCAGCTAAGACGGGTACTTTGGATGTTAATGCTTGAAACTAGACATCTTTGGAAATGGTAATTCTTTCCGAGGGCTTGGATTTCTTTGGATGCACCTGCACTGTTGAATATACTTTAATATACCTTAAACCCATGCTTAACCATGTTTTTAAATTAAATTATAACAAGACAGGAGGTACAGTAACTCTGAGACTTGACTAAGGTCCTGGTTATTGAATCACCACCACGATCAAGAGGTAAGACTTTACATTTTTACTTTTAAATGCATTTGCTGATAACCTTTTAAAACAAATATGCAGTCAGGCAGATGCATCTTTATTCTTAAGCATCTCTCAGTGCATTGATATTGTTTTTACTAATCTAATATCAAGAATCTCATCATGTGCATGCTGAGGTGTGGAATATATCTTTGTGTTAAATGGTGTTGTTTTGTATATTGTGTAATTGAAATACAGCCTCTTTCTGGTTACAAGTATTGGCTTAGAAGACTTCTCCTTGCATTGTATAATCAGGGCCAGTTCAATGGGGCATTTAATTAATTGAGAGCTCTTTCTAGTAGATATGAATGCAGAATGGATACAGATTAATTGCAATAGTGTAACTGCAAATGAATATAGATGAGAATGTTCACTTTTTTTATGAAACCATTATTTATTTTGGAGCAATGAGCAATACAATAAAATCATTATGCTCAAACTATGAGAGAGAAAATTAAGGATAATTTAAGAAATCAGTCTTAGCTTGTTTCTATACACAAATTATATTATTTATTTTCAAAGGAAACCCCACGAGGATTCCCCTGGTGTGCAAGATGTGCCTGAATACTTTTGATCAGCTTCCTGCTCACTTGAAGAGGGCGTGTATGAAGCACGCCACGGCAGAGGAGATCACGATGGCCTCTCAACAGGCGAGAAAGGACATGATGAATCACCTGAAGAACGGGGTCATCGTGGATTACAACAGAATAGAGATCGTGTCTGGTGAGGCAAACAGGATAGCGGTTGTAAGACTGCTAGAGTCCTTGGGCCTTTTTGTACGTGGGAAGCCTGAAGACACATTGGCAAGGTGAGATATTTTTAATTTGTAAGGCTTCTGTAGTTTCTTTTTGAAATCATTGTTACAACATATTATGTAAAAGCATGTTGAAAAGATTCTACCTGTATTCCAGTGGCCCTGAGCAAGAGGCTGCTGTCCAGGAGGAAGAGATGCCAGAGGCTGCTCCAGAAACTGAAGCAGAAGCGGAGGAGGAAGGGGAAGATGGAGAACAGTAAGACTCTCTGCTCAATAGGGTTTCTAGTGCTTTATTTTTTATTTGCACGTTGTATGTATAAAAAATGATTTTGTTTCACAGAGACAAGAAAAAATGTAGCCTTAATTAGGATGTCAGTTAATTGGTAGATATACATATTCACACGGGGCCACATCTAAAGCCATTTTCTCCCAGAAGCCAACTAAGAAAACGGAAACACTTATAATACATGTAATTGTCCATGTGTCTTATTTCTACAGGGTGTCAGTTAAAGGTAATCTAAAAGCTCTCCAAAAAAGAGTTGCCCTGGCTGGACTTTACAGAAAACACTCTCTTGATTCTCCTCTCCTGGCTGGCTTTAAACAATACCTTATCCAGGGCCTGGGAATGGTAAACTGCTTCAAGGAGGTAGGTATTTGGTACATGGTTTTACTCGGCTTAAACTTCACATACCACGGATGTTGGTTATAAAAATAATGACTTTCTCTATATATGTTTTTCAGGTTGAAAATGTCTCCAGGTTCCTGTTTTTTATGCATCCATCAGAAGTTTCCTTAAGTTTTCTGAAGGACATTTCCAAAATGCAGACATTTGTTTCCCAGTTGAAGATGACTGGGCTGTCTCACCAGACCATTGCAGGTTATATCATTAATATCAGCAGATTCCTGCTCTTCATCCTAAAAAACACTAGCCTGCAAGTGGAGGATCCCAGTCTAGCTAAGAGTTTATTAGACTTCCAGAGCAATCTAAAGGATATAAAAAAAGAGAAACAACAAGAGTGTCAGACAGGAAATAACCAGAAAGAGGTACATTACTTATTAAATGTTGGTTCAACTTATACTTGCTTTTCTATTCAAACACATGAATGTTGCCTTTTGGAAGCTGATAGTATTGCTCTCTCTCCCCAAGACAAACACAGCTGCAGAGTCCTCCACCTAAACTAAGCGATTGCTTGAAGGTGTTGAGTGTTGCAAAGAAAGATGTGCAGCAGATACTGGGCAAGACACACACCTCTGCAGACATCACCACAAGTGAGCGGATTGTTGTGATGCTTTACCTGCAGGCCATTCTCCAGCTGAAGCACCTTCAGAGCCCAGGGGTGGTAAAGAATATGACAGTAAGCATCCCTTCATACAACCGAGAATTTTGATTATAGATGTTCTTTTCGAGAAATTGAATTTAATTAATATTTGTATTAAAAAATCTTCTGAATTCAGGTCCTGGATTGGATACAGCGAAAAATTGTTGTGAATAAAAGTGGGTAAAAACAGGGTAATAATCTCTGTCAAAGAGCGCATGGCTGCAACTCAGCGACTAGCTTCCTTTGCACTAAATGAAGAAGAGGAAAAGGTGAGTTGAAGGTTTTATTGATATTTCATTGCTAAAAACTGTCTTTTTGCATTCAATGGTATGTGAAGAATACTGCATTTAAACTGCATTTTTATTTTTTATTTTCTCAGATGTTTCACTGCTACTTCATTAAGTTACGCTGTGATGCAAACTGCAGAATGGAAATAGAACATTTTTTGTGTATGCAGGAGGAGAACCAGTTCACAATCCTACCTATGATCTGCGAAGACTGCATGAGAAGTAAATTGAAATATATAATTATTTTGATGTATTTTCTTTTTACTTTTCTGTGGCTTGAAAACAACTATTTTATATATGTTTGTTTTGCAGGTACCACCTACCACTGATTACTTGCTATGTTGCAAGAAGGGCATTTGAAATGGAAATAAAGACGCTACCTATTGATCAGAAAACTGTCCTGAATGATTATTTAGGTGTTTCAAATGGAACTGTTGAAAACCTAGCCAGAAGGCTGACAGATGAGGACATGTGCTCAGCCAGGGAACTAATTCATGGCATTGTAGAAGCAGGATCTCTAAGTGTCACAGTGATATCAAAATTCAGTATCTGAAAGTCAATATTTAAGATAAACATACATTTCTCATATTTTTTTAAACTTCAGTTCAGGATCAGGAGAGCAATCTTTAGGCTATGGACAAGAACGTTCAGCTGCTATACGGTAAGTTTTAATTCAATATCCTCTTTCAGTTACCTTTTAGCCACTCTGTCTTAGATCTGAGATATTTAAGTTTTCTTTTTACAAATAGGTCCACGGTGGCAGCTGCTGCATATAGATGCCCAAAGATGGATGATGCTGCAGCCTTCCAGAAGCTGATACAGATGTTTCCCGTGACATTAGAAGGCAGCCTCCCAGAAAGAAAGAGCGCCTGAGAGTGACCGGCATTCACGACCGCCACTGTTACAATAAATGGAGAGCTGAGCAGAGGAAAAGGAGGTAACAGAACATATTTGGTAAGAACAGGATTTCTTCCCTTTTTAAAGAGTAATATTTCAAGAGTCTATTACTGGATATATTCTTTGGGTGGATTTCTGATTTTTCACTACAGATCAATACAAAAGACGGTTACCAACAGAAAACCAAGTGACCCATTATATAGAAAAAATGGGATGGTCAACCAATACACCAGCTGTGTCCGAGGTACTTCAGAACTGGAAGCCGCATGTAGAAGTCCAACCAAATGGCAAGGACATTGAAAATCTGGTAAAACTCCAAACCTGGAGAGGCCTGCACATTGTTGACGATCCTGTGAAAGGGAAAAGGTTATAACTTCCAGGCGTTTCCAAAAGGGAGGGGTGGTGTGTGATTACCATAGCAAGGTTATCACAAAGACAGCAGGAGAAGCCCTAACGGCACAGATGGCAGAAGGAGACATGGGATATCTATTCTTTTTTGATGGACCTAAACAAAAAATGTGCATTGATTCGCGTGAAGAACACTGCACTTGCCACCCGGATATGGACACAATTGGAAGGCGCATAAATCATTCAAACAAAAAAGCCAACATCAGACCAATTAAAGAATCTTTTGTAATTGACGAAAAGACTGACATAACAATTCTGTTCTTGGCAAAAAGAGAGATTGCAGTGGGAGAAGAGCTCCTATATGATTATGGTGTCTCCAGGAAGTCTTTTAATGGAGAAGGACAATCTCTGGAGTGGTTGGACGAATGATCATAAAATAAAGCTTTTATTTTAATTCAACGTCTTGATTTATTGGTACATGCCCAGGGCAATAAGCAGTCTGAGGTTTTATTTCCAGACGGCATAGATCAGTGAAGTAGTGCAACACACTGGATCATTATATTATTAGAATCTATTCTACTTAAATTATTAAGTAGGTTAGGGTTAGGGTTAGGTGCAGGAACACTGTATTTAGGATGTGTTTGCAGTGATTCTGTGTTTCTAGCTTCAACACAGTGATATATATATATAGGCTCAGTGATTTATTGGTACATGCCCAGGGCAATAATCAGAATGAGGATTTATTTCCAGACGGGCTCTGCAGCTCCTGCGGAGTGGAGTCCTGCCTGGAGCCGTGTCGCATGCTGCAACACAGGAAGGCTGGAGCAGGTGGGTGTGGGCTATGTACACTGCCGAAATAGCTCAGCTGGGAGAGCATTAGACTGAAGATGTAAAGGTCCCTGGTTTGATCCTGGGTTTCCGTGTTTTGTTTCATCACGCCCTTTGTTCCTCTCTCCAGCGCCCCCTGCCTAAAGTGACGCTTCCCTTTCTCAGCCCGAAACGCAAGCGAGACACCAGCAGCAATCCTCGCAGGTTTCTGTAGCGTAGTGACTATCACGTTCGCCTAACATACAAAAGGTCCCTGGTTCGAGACTGGGTGGAAACAGCCAGCCTCTTTTTGCACGCTCCTGTACTTCACAGAGGTCTTGAGCGACTGGTCATTTGTTCCCAATGTATTTCCGGTGCCTTCATGCACTCTTGTACCAAACGCACGTTCCTTCTGTACGCGGAGCCGATCATTTGCAATTGGGCTGTGCCGACAGACCAGGACGAGCTCTGTCAGCTCAAAAGCAGCGCAAGAACAACAGAAAGATTAGCATCCAGCGGGGGCCTCTTAGTGAGCCCAAGATCTCATCAACAGCAGCCCCTGCAGGTTTCCGTAGTGTAGCGGTTATTACGTTTGCCTCACATGCGATAGGTCCCCAGTTTGAGACCGGGCGGGAACAGCCTCGTTTTGCACACTCCTGTACTTCACAGAGGTCTTGAGCGACGGTCATTTGTTCCCAATGTATTTCCGGTGCCTTCATGCAGTCTTGTACCAAACGCACGTTCCTTCTGTACGCGTACCGATCATTTGCAATTGGGCTGTGCCTACAAAGCAAGACGAGCTCTGTCGGCTCAAAAGCAGCGCAGCACCTGCGAGAACAACAGAACGATTAGCATCCAGCTGGGGCCTCTTAGTGAGCCGAAAATCTCATCAAGAATCGGCTCCAGCAACAGGGCTGGGCGCATTGTTCCATTCTCCGACCACTCTCGGTGTAAACAAGTCCCTCCTGGTCTCTGCTTGAAATGCACTTTCCTGCGTTTGCTTTGGTGTAACTGGCTTCCCCTGCATGGGCGAATGTGAAGAAGATCCTTAGTAAGTCATTGAAGAAAAAGATTCGAACCGGGGTTGTTGCTGCCACAACACAAAATACTGACCACTATACGATCACAGCGAGTTACCGAGACAGACGCAGAGGGGTGGGAAGGATGTACTCTCTTCGTGTGGCACTAGTCGGAAAAGTCCTGACGTTGTATTTCAACTGAGCCCTAGTATACATCGACCCTTCGACACTCTGAGTGCCAACTCTCTTGTATGTTTTCTCCACCAAGCAGGTCATGAAGGCAGCAATTACAGTTTGCTTACATGACGCACGGAACAGCATGGCTGTATGCTCCCATATGGTCTAGTGGTTATGATTCCTGATTTTTCACCCAGGTGGCCGGGGTTCAACTCCTGGTATGGGAACGTGTCAGTTTTGCCTCCTGCTTTCCAAAAGATCAGCACCATGTACGAAGGAGCCACATATAAACCACTCGATCATGTGCAAAACGTACGAGAAAAGGGGGCGCATGTTTTCAAACGAGGACCTCTTGCGTGTGAGCCGAACTGATCATCGCTGCAGCTCGGAAACCTGCCGGAGGTGGGAGGGGTGACTCTGGTAGACAGCGTTGACCTTCGGCAATAGGATTTATACTCTCCAAGATGATATTTGCACTTTCTGGAGAGGAGATTTTCTCCAGTTCAGTAGCCCGATTTTGTCGATTGTGTGGAGAAGGCTCAGAACGAGGGCCAGTGTGGGGCCCCCCGGTGGAGCGGGTCCAGCGAGGATACCCAGGATTCAGCGGAGCTGCTTCTCTCAGACTCTGCAAGTGCTACAGATGCCCTCCTCTCCTCCATCCAGTCCATCCCAGAGGATCTGCAGCAGCTGGTGGGTGGGGGGGAAGAGGAGACTGGTGCATCGGCTGCACCTCTTTCCCCTCAGTGCTCCCAGGAGCTGGACTTGAGGAAAAGGAAAAAGGACTCTGTTTCTCCCTGAGCGAGGAGGAAGGAGAGCATGGCGATGGGGAGAGCTGGAACCACCCCTCCCTCTACCCCCTTCCTTGAAATGGACTCCGTGAACGCTTTTACTGCTGCCACCCTGATGAAGGCTCATTCAGAGGATGGCTGGCAGGAAATTGGAAGAAGAAAAAGAAAAAGAAGAAGGTAACAGGTGAGACAGAAGAGAAATGTGTTTTGTAAAGACTGGTTCCACTTTCTTATGTAATATGGCTCTAAACATAATTTCTCTTAACACCAGAGGTATTAATGACAGAGTTAAATGCCAGTCTGTCTTTGATTACCTCCAGCAGAGAGAGGGAGATGTGTTGATGTTGCAGGAGTGTGCTTTAGCCTATCAAGAGAGGTATAAAAGCTTTGAAGATAGGTGGGATAAAGGGCCTTCTGTTTGGTCAGGGGACAATAACAACAGAGCCTCTGGCGTGGCCATTCTTTTCAAAGGATGGGCATTCAAATTGAAAAGTATTCAGAAGGTCATAGATGGCAGGTTGCTGTGTGTGGATGTGGAATGGGGGACCGTTAACCTGCGGCTAATCAATGTGTATTGCCCTACTGACGTGGGAGGAAGGGTGGAGCTACTCAAGGCACTCTTCCCCCTATTGTTATGTAGCACAGACGTGATAGTGGGAGGGGATTTTAATTGTATCTTAGAGCACACAGACAGGCAGTCTAGCTCTCCGATAAAATTGGATTCCAGCTCACTGGCCCTGCAAAACTTAGTTCAAGACTTTAAACTCTCAGACACATATAGATGTATATATCCCACAACAGCAGGATATACATGGTCAGGGAGGAATAGCAGCTCCAGAATTGATTATTGCTTTGTCTCAGAGAGAGTGAAAGTTGTTGGGGTCACTCTTCAGCCTGTCTTCTTCTCAGATCATCAGGCTTTAGGGTGTAGAGTGGAACTCCAGGGCTGGATTGTCTTTGGCCCAGGCCTCTGGAAACTCAACACAAAGCTGCTAGAATGAGGGGGTAGTATCCCGCTACAAGGAGAAACTATCACAGTGGCTGTCCTTGCAGTGTCTGTACGGGTCAGTAGGAGAGTGGTGGGAGGAGGTGAAGGTGAGGACAAAGGCCTTTTTCATGGCTGAGGGAAGGAAGGCTGCTGCCAGACGGAGAGGAGTGCTAGCCAGGAAACAGAGGCAGCTGCAGCGTCTCTACACGATGCTGCACAGTGGCTTCGATGTGCTCGAGGATATCACCCTTTTAAAAAAGGACATCCGGAGCATAGCCAAAGAAAGTAGTCGAGGAGTGCTGTTAAGAAGCAGAGTGCAGTTCTTGGAAGAAAATGAGAAGTGTACTCGCTTCTTTTTCAGGAAAGTGGTAGGCTCCAAGTCTGTCATGGAAAGTGTAGTTGATGAGGAGGGACGAGAGAGAACAGAGCCGAGTGCTATCCTCTCCTGCACCGAGGCCTTCTACTCAAGACTGTACAGCTCTACAGAGGTAAAGGATGAAGAAATTCATTTTTTTACCTCAAAGCTAGAAAACGTTTTGAGTGAAGAAGATAGGGAAGTACTTGAGAGGGATTTGACAGTAGAAGAGCTGAGACAGGCTATGGAGAGCTTACAGAAGGGGAAAACTCCGGGTGCTGACGGGGTCCCTAAAGAATTTTATTGCACCTTTTGGGATCTGCTTCAGGATCCGCTACTGCTCCTATTCGAGGAAAGCTATAAGACAGAATTGCTGCCTGACTCCTTAAGAGAAGGCACTATCTCTCTCTTGTTTAAGAAAGGAGCAAAGAATGACATAAAGAACTGGAGACCCCTCAGCCTGTTAGGCGTGGACACTAAGATCCTGTCCAAAGCCCTTTTCCTGCGCCTACAAAATGTAGTGGCCTAACTGGTAGGGAAAGACCAGACTTGTGGGATAGCAGGACGCCTGATGAGCGACAACCTGGCCTTGTTGAGGGATGTCTGTCTGTACTCTGAGGATCGCTCCCTCCCTCTGTGCATTTTCTGTGACCTAGAAAAGGCCTTTGACCGCCTAAACCGGCAGTACTTAACATCGGTACTTGAGCACATGAAGTTTGGCCCCATCATGAGAAAGTGGATTAACCTGCTGTACACAGGTAGCAACAGCAGAGTAATGGTTAATGGCAATAGATCACGCCCCTTTGAAGTCTGTTCAGGGGTGAGGCAGGGCTGCCCATTATTCCCCTTGTTATTCATTTTGGCTATGGAGCCCTTAGCCTGTGCCTTGCACCAGGATCAGGCCATTAATGGGATACCAGTGCCTGGAAGTGGGGGAGGAGAGGTAAAGACATCTCTATTCATGGATGACGTCACCCTGCTCCTCTCTGACAATGCCTCAATTAGCAGAGCTCTGCAGTGCTGTGATCGTTTCTCCTTGGCTTCCTCTGCAAAAATTAACAAATCTAAGAGTGAGATTTTTATCAGAACTGGAGGGAGCCAAAAGAAGGACATGATCTCAGGCTGCAAGAGAAGAGAATTAAGGTCCTGGGGGTGTATTTTGGAGAAGAGATGGGAACAGTAAATTGTCAGAACAAATTGCCAATCTTAAACAAAAAACTGATGCAATGGAAGGACCGAGACCTCACCATGACAGGGAAGGTGCTGGTCATCAAAGACGAGCTATTGCCTGTCTTTAATTTTCTGGCTTCTACCTTCCCAATCCCACACCGTGTTGCGGCGGTGCTGAGGAGATTGATGTTTCAATTTCTATGGGGTGGGAAGCAGGAAAGACTCAGAAGGGAAATAATGTACAGGCCGCTACCCTCAGGAGGGAAGTCTGTCCCAGATATTGCTACGAAGCTGCTGTGTATTTTCCTGGCCTCTGTGCTGAGAGGCTTTGCAACAGCACCTGCAGCGCGTACCTGGACTTATTTTTCCAGGCTCTTGGTAGGTAGGGAGGTGTTCAGAGTGTGGGGTGTCAGACCCAAGCTGGATGTCCCACTCTCTGACACATGCCCTGCAATTTATTGGACAGTTAAAAGTTTTCTAAGATCTCACCCAATTGGCCATATTCCCCTCCGAGATGTCAGCGTCCAAAAACTGGAAGATTTCGTTGCACCCCAGAATAATAGGCAGACCCCTGTGGGCATTTTAACATCAGCCCAAACAAGGAAGGTGTGGAAACACACATCCTCTAAGTTTCTGTGCAACATTCACAGAGATTTTGCCTGGAGTGTCGTCCATCAGTGCTTACCGGTACGAACTTTCTTGTACAGTAGGGGCCTCACCCCCAGCCCACGCTGCGTTACGGTGGGCTGCGGCGAGGAGGAGACTGTGACCCATCTCCTGTGGTCCTGCTTTTTTGCTAAGGCCTTCTGGGCACAGTTTGAAGATTGGTTGCAGGCTCTCTCGCCCCAATTTACCCTGACCGCTGCTTTCGTCATATACGGCATCTCTCCTGTCAAACTTCCTCCTGACGTGTTTGACAGGATCTGGGCCGTGGTGAACAGTGGGAAAGACGCCCTGTGGAGAGTGAGGAACATGGGGCTGTTCAAAGGCATCAAGGTCCCAGTCAAGGCAGCAGGTAGCCTGGCCCTGTTCATCACCCGAGAGAACTATTACCTCAGAGATCTGTGGAGAGAAGGGAGGGAGGAAGCAGAAAATCTGTGGGAAATAGAGAGCATAGGTCAATATCTCAAGAGACTGTGAAAAACATTATCATGTTTAAGTAAAGAATGTGATTTGCACCAGAAAAAAATAAATTGTTGCTATGTAACTGGTACCGTGTCAAAATGTAATGAGATGTGATCATATATACTGTTTTAAGTATGTATATTAATGTAAAGCTTTCTAATTTGTGATATCCTGTGTTTTTTTTTGTGAAAAGAAAATAAAGTTCTTAAAAATAAAAAATCGATTCACCCAGGGCGAGGCTCGGCCATTGCACTCCGGCTGTGCTGACCCCTGCGGATTCCCCAAATGTGGGAATCTCGACTGCATAATTTCTGGTAGTGGGGGACTGCGTTCGCGCTCTCCTCTGATGTGCTTCGTCCAATATCAGATACGGAAGAGTTACGACACCACGAGCTACGATAGGATCCCAGTTCGAAAGGAGTCGATGCCACTGCTGGTTCCTGGTTTCTTTTAGTTAGAGGTTCGGAGAAGCATTTCAAGCTGGTTACACTACTCCTTCCGGACATTCATTCCCTTTTCAAAGTCAGTCGTTTTGCTGTTGTCTGCATTATTTAGGCTGATTATCGAGGTTAGCCTTTATTTGGTCATGGGGGCCTCGGTACTGTATGCTAATTCTCAAGACAGTTTCACCCGTTTTCTGATTGCTAGGTTCTGTACCAGTGCAGACATGTCAAACAGTGAATGGCTGTACCTCTATTGTATCCGTGCTCAATGAATGAAATAAGTAATAAATGAATATATGTATAGTTATACGAAAAACAAGTGGTTTATCGACTCATCTTCATTTGCAGATTTAGAGGCAGCTTCGATATTCGGGGGAGGCGTAAAACATGGTGCTGATCTTTGGAAAGCAGAAGGCAAAACTCGCTGTGAACTCGCTGTGATCGTATAGTGCTCAGAATTTGTGTTGTGGCCGCAACAACCCCGGTTCGAATCCGCATACTGGCAGAATAGGAGGAGTACTGCCTGACTGGATCGTTGATGAACGACAGAGGCCACTCCGACCTCCTCTTGGTTTTCTTCAATGACTTACTAAGGATCTTCTTCACATTCGCCCATGCAGGAGAAGCCAGTTACACCAAAGCAAATGCAGGAAAGTGCATTTCAAGCAGAGACCAGGAGGGACTTGTTTACACCGAGAGTGGTCGGAGAATGGAACAATGCGCCCAGCCCTGTTGCTGGAGCCGATTCTTGATGAGATCTTGGGCTCACTAAGAGGCCCCCGCTGGATGCTAATCTTTCTGTTGTTCTTGCAGGTCCTGCGCTGCTTTTGAGCCGACAGAGCTCGTCCTGGTCTGTCGGCACAGCCCAATTGCAAATGATCGGCTCCACGTACAGAAGGAACGTGCGTTTGGTACAAGAGTGCACGAAGGCACCGGAAATACATTGGGAACAAATGACCGGTCGTTCAAGACCTCTGTGAAGTACAGGAGCGTGCAAAACGAGGCTGCTTCCACCCGGTCTCGAACCGGGGACCTTTCGCGTGTTAGGCGAACGAGATAGCCGCTACACTACGGAAACCTGCAGGGACCAATGCTGGTGTCTTGCTTGTGTTTCGGGCTGAGAAAGGGACGCGTCACTTTAGGCAGGGGGCGCTGGAGAGAGGAACAAAGGGCGCGATGAAACAAAATGCCAAAACCCGGGATCAAACCAGGGACCTGTAGATCTTCAGTCTAACGCTCTCCCAACTGAGCTATTTTGGCGGTGCGGAGAGCCCACAGCCACCTGCTCCAGCCTTCCTGTGTTGCGGCATGAGCGCACCAAGAGGAGCGGGAGAGTGTTGCAGGAACGTCACTCTGAAGGAAAGCCACCCAGGTGCGCCCTCTGAGCTCTGTCCAGCGCATCTTCCTCGCATGGACTCCTGCCTGCGACGGGCAGGAAACAATTAGCAAGAACAGAACGACACCCCATGGGTGTCTCATGACCGCACCTTAGGTTGTGACACGTGCAGGTGTGAGGGGTTGCCGGGCTACTTTGGAGCAGAGCTTGGGCGGAGGGGGGGCGGGAAAGCAGACAAAGAGGTGACACCTCAAGGTCTGCATGATCACAGCTCTCCGCCGCCCCAGGCTTCCGCTCGATAAGCTACTGGACACACCCGCCCCTCCTCACACAGACCGTGGAAAAGCCCCCGAGTGGGAGGGCTCTCTCTTCCTCCCAGGAGCTCTTGGACACGACGCACAGACAGGGCGCGGGGAGCTGCCGCCTGCAAACACGGCTCCAGGCAGGACTCCACTCCGCAGGAGCCGCAGAGCAGAGGAGATGAGGGCAGCTTAGCTCCTGTGCAGAGACCTGAGCTATTGTTGCTGTGGACGCTGTCTTTTCTGCACTCGGGGTAGGAGTGAATGTTGAGTTGCCCTTAGAATTGAAGCAGAGCACTTCAACGGCACGGGTGTGTGTGTGTGCGTGCGCCCTGGTGATTCTGGGAGACAGATCGAACCTGGGCTAAAAGAGAGGGGGCTTAGCCCTCTTCCATTTGCTAGTTCAAAGTTGTACAACCCATTTGTATCTGCTAGGTGGCGCAGTCGTCGTGCACAAAGAACGCTTTGAAAAGCGTCAAAGGCAAGTCATTCCGAGTTGGTCGTTTGTGTTTTCCGTTCAGACGCGAAATGCTGAAATGATCTCTCGGCTCCTCGGTTGTCATCCCTGACATCCCAACCCCGCCACTCACTGTGTAAAGCAGTGTCGTATGGCCCTGACATCACACCCCCACCACTCTCTACGGAAAGCACTGTCGTATAGCCCTGACACCCACCCCTCCACTCATTGATTAAAGCAGTGTCATCAAGCCCCGACATCCCACCCCCGCCACTCTCTACATATAGAAGTGTCGTATGGCCCTGATATCCCACCCCCACCACTAACTGCGTAAAGTAGTATCTTCAGGCCCTGACATCCCAATCCCGCAACTCTCTGCGTAAAGAAGTGTCGTCTGGACCTGACACCCACCCGTCCACTCTGTGCTTAAAGCAGTGACATCAAGCCCTGACATTCCACCCCCTTCACTCCCTGCGTAAGGCACTGTCATATGGCCCTGACACCCACCCCTCCACTCTCTGTGTAAAACAGTGTCATATGGCCCTGATATCACACCCCCACCACTCTCTGCGTAAAGCAGTATCGTCAGGCCCTGACATCACACCCCTGCGACTCCCTGCGTAAAGCACTGTCGTATAGCCCTGACACCCACCCCTCCACTCTCTGTGTAAAACAGTGTCGTTTAGCCCTGACATCCCAACCCTGCCACTCTCTGTGTAAAGCAGTATCGTCGGGCCCTGACATCCCACCCCTGTCACTCTCTGCATAAAGCAGTCTCGTCAGGCCCTGACATCCAACCCCCGCCACTCTCTACGTTAAGCAGTGTTGTCAGGCCCTGACATCCCACCCCCTACACTCTCTGCGTAAAGCACTGTCGTATGGCCCTGACATCCCAGCCTCGCCGCTCACTGCGTTAAGCACTGTCGTATGGCCCTGACACCCACCCTTCCACTCTCTGCATAAAGCAGTGTTGTTAAGCCCTGACATCCCACACCCTCCACTATCTGCGTTAAGCACTTTCGTATGGCCCCGACATCCCACCCCCGTCAATCTCTGCGTAAAGCAGTATGGTCAGGCCCTGACATCCCAGCCTCGTCGCTCACTGCGTTAAGCACTGTCGTATGGCCCTGACATCCCACCCCTGCCACTCTCTGCTTAAAGATGTGTCGCATGGCCCTGACACCCACCCCTCAACTCTCTGCATAATGCAGTCTCGTGAGGCCCTGACATCCCAACCCCGCCACTCTCTGTGTAAAGCACTGTCGTATGGCCCTGACATCACACCCCTCCACTCTTTGCGTTAACCCCTGTCGTATGGCCCTGACACCCACCCCTCCACTCTCTGCATAAAGCAGTGTCGTATGGCCCTGATACCAACCCCTCCACTCTCTGCATAAAGCAGTGTCCTCAAGCCCTGACATCCCACCCCCGCCACTATCTGTGTAAGCAGTATCGTCAGGCCCTGACATCCCACCTCTGCCACTCTCTGCGAAAAGAAGTGTCATATGGCCCTGATACCCACCCCTCCATTCTCTGCATAAACCAGTGTCTTCATGCCCTGACATCCCACCCCCGCCACTCTCTGCGTAAAGCAGTATCGTCAGGCCCTGACTTCCCACCCCCGCCACTCTCTGCGTTAACCCCTGTCGTATAGCCCTGACACCCACCCCTGCACACTCTGCATAAAGCAGTGTTGTCAAACCCTGACATCCCACACCCTCCACTATCTGCGTAATGCACTGTCGTATGGCCCTGACATCCAACCCCCGCCAATCTCTGCGTAAAGCAGTATCGTCAGGCCCTGACATCCAGCCCCCGCCACTCTCTGAATAAATAAGTGCCGTATAGCCCTGACACCCACCCCTCCACTCTTTGCATTAAGCAGTCTCGTCAGGCCCTGACATCCAACCCCCGCCACTCTCTGCGTAAAGCAGTATGGTCAGGCCCTGACATCCCACCCCCGCCACTATCTGCATAAAGCAGTATCGTCAGGCCCTGACACTCACCCTTCCACTCTGCATTAAGCAGTGCTGTCAGGCTCTGACATCCCAACCCCGCCACTCTCTGCGTAAGGAATTGTCGTATGGCCCTGACACCCACCCCTCCACACTCTACATTAAGCAGTGCTGTCAGGCTCTGACATCCCAACCCCGCCACTCTCTGCCTAAAGAATTGTCGTATGGCCCTGACACCCACCCCTCCATTTTCTACAAAAAGCATTGTCTTCATGCCCTGACATCCCAAACTCACCACTGTCTGCGTAAAGAAATGTCGTATGGCCCTGACACCCACCCCTCAACTCTCTGCATAATGCAGTCTCGTGAGGCCCTGACATCCCAACCCCGCCACTCTCTGTGTAAAGCAGTATCATCAGGCCCTGACATCCCACCCCTGCCACTCTCTGCGTAAAGTAGTATGGTCAGGCTCTGACATCCCACCCACGACACTCTCTGCCTAAAGCACTGTCATATGGCCCTGACACTCACCCCTCCACTCTCTGCGTTAAGCAGTGTTGTCAGGCCCTGACACCCACCCCTCCACTCTCTGCATAAACCAGTGTCTTCATGCACTGACATCCCACCCCCGCCAATCTCTGCGTAAAGCAGTATCGTCAGGCCCTGACATCCCACCCCCGCCACTCTCTGAATAAATAAGTGTCGTATAGCCCTGACACTCACCCCTCCACTCTCTGCGTTAAGCAGTCTCGTCAGGGCCTGAAATCCCACCCCCGCCACTCTCTGCGTAAAGCACTGTCATATGGCCCTGACACTCACCCCTCCACTCTCTGCGTTAAGCATGGTCGTATGGCCCTGACATCCCAGCCTCGTCGCTCACTGCGTTAAGCACTGTCGTATGGCCCTGACACCCACCCCTCCACTCTCTGCATAAAGCAGTGTCGTCAAGCCCTGACATCCCACCCCCACCACTATCTGCGTAAAGCAGTATCGTCAGGCCCTGACATCCCACCCCTGTCACTATCTGCGTAAAGCAGTATCGTCAGGCCCTGACATCCCACCCCTGCCACTCTCTGCGAAAAGAAGTGTCGTATGGCCCTGATACCCACCCCTCCACTCTCTGCGTTAAGCAGTGCTTTCAGGATCTGACATCCCAAACCCGCGACTCTCTCCGTAAAGAATTGTCGTATGGCCCTGACACCCACCCCTCCATTCTCTGCAGAAACCAGTGTCTTCATGCCCTGACATCCCACCCTCGCCACTCTCTGCGTTAAGCAGTGCTGTCAGGCCCTGACACCCACCCCTCCACTCTCTGCATAAAGCAGTCTCATCAGGCCCTGACATACCACCCCCGCCACCCTATACGTAAAGAAATGTCGTATGGCCCTGATACCAAGCCCTCCACTCTCTGCGTTAAGCAGTGCTGTCAGGCTCTGACATCCCACCCCTGCCACTCTGTGCGTTAACCCCTGTCGTATGGCCCTGACACCCACACCTCCATTCTCTACGTAAAGCAGTGTCTTCATGCCCTGACATCCCACCCCCGCCACTATCTGCGTAAAGCAGTATCGTCAGGCCCTGACATCCCAACCCTGCCACTCTCTGTGTAAAGCAGTATCGTCAGGCCCTGACATCCCCCCCCCTCCACTCTCTGCGTAAAGCACTGTCATATGGCCCTGACACCCACCCTTTCACTCTCTGCATAAAGATGTCTCATCAGGCCCTGACATCCCACCCCCGCCACTCTCTGCGTAAAGCACTGTCTTATGGCCCTGACATCCAACCCCTTCCACTCTCTGCGTATAGCAGTATCGTCAAGCCCTGACATCCCACCCCCGCCACTATCTGCGTAAAGCAGTATCGTCAGGCCCTGACATCCCACCCCCGCCACTCTCTGCGTTAACCCCTGTTGTATGGCCCTGACACCCACCCCTCCACTCTCTGCATAAAGCAGTCTCATCAGGCCCTGACAGCCACCTTCTGCCTAAAGCACTGTCATATGGCCCTGACACCCACCCCTCCACTCTCTGCGTTAAGCAGTGTTGTCAGGCCCTGACATCCCGCCCCCTCCACTCTGCGTAAAGCACTGTCGTATAGCCCTGACATCCCAGCCTCGCCACTCACTGCGTTAAGCACTGTCATATGGCCCTGAGACCCACCCCTCCACTCTCTGCGTTAAGCAGTATTGTCAGGCCCTGACATTGCACGCCTGCCACTCTCTACGTAAAGAATTGTCGTATGGCCCTGACATCCCACCCCCGCTACTCTCTGCATAAATCAGTGTCAAGTAATAGGTTTATTCCATGCTGAAAAAAAGAAGAAAGAGAACACAACGTTTCAGCCGTGGAGCCTTCTTCAGGTGTGAGAGAGACAGGACAGTAGGCAAAGGTAAAGTAGCGGGAGAACAAAGGCTGGGAGAGAGGAGGAGTGAGAGGCGGGAGCAGGGGACAGAAAGAGAGGCCAATCAAGAGGTTTGAAGTCAGATTGGGTGCAGAGAGGTGTGAAATGAAACTTCCAATGAATGGAGAAAATTTAAAAGAACAGTAGTCTGTCGTTAAGGGAAGGGAGAATGTGTGATCCTAGCTGCAGAATAATTTTAGTTTCGGTGGTCTTTCTGATGTATGAGTTTCTGAAAACTGTCTTTGAGAACACATACAGAGAGATTAGAGTGGTTGTGGCCGTCAGAGGTGAAATGAGAAACAATGGGCTTGGAGAGATCTTTAATCTTCACAGCCCTGACGTGTTCTCTGAAGCGGTCTTCGAGTCTCCTTCCTGTTTCTCCAATGTAGATGGCTGGGCATTTACTGCAAGAGATACAGTAAATAAGGTTGCTGGAGGTACAAGATGCTGTCTGGGTGATCCGGAAATTGTCCTGAGGGGCCTTGAATGAGTGTGGTGGTGGCTGTGTACTTGCAGGTGATACAGCGAGCTCTGTTGCAAGGGAAAGTGCCTGGTGTGGATAATAATAATAATAATAATAATAATAATAATAATAAACTTTATTTTATATAGCGCCTTTAAAGGTGGCTTCTCAAAGCGATTTACAGGATGACAATAACAATAAATAAGAAGACTACAACAATAAATAAGAAAATTTCACAAGACAGGACACAATTATAATTACAACAATACAACAATAACAATAGAGGAGACCGTGGAAGATGGTATTAAGAAGAGCAGAGGGGTGAAGAATGGAACCAGTTAAGTAAAGGCTTTTCTGAAAAGGAGGGTTTTGAGTCTGGATTTGAAGGAGTTTAGAGAAGGTGACTCTCTAATATCCTTGGGCAAAGAGTTCCAGAGCTTGGGGGCATAGCAGGAGAAGGCCCTGTCGCCCATACAATGTAGACGGGCTTGGGGGACAGTAAGGAGGGCAGAATTTGAAGAGCGGAGGTTGCGAGGTGGGGAGTAGGGCGATAAAAGTTCAGACAGGTATTGAGGTGCCAAGCCATGTAAAGCCTTGTAGGTGAGCATGAGGATTTTAAAGTCTACGCGGAATTTGACCGGAAGCCAGTGCAAGGACTCCAGGATAGGAGTAATGTGAACACTTGCACTGGACCTGGTCAGGATTCTGGCTGCTGAATTTTGGACATACTGCAGCTTGTTCAGAGTAGATTTAGATACCCCAGGGAGCAGAGCATTGCAGTAGTCAATTCGAGAGAATACAAATATGTTGATCAGCTTTTCAGCCACAGTTAATGATAGCATAGGGCGTAGTCTTGCGATATTTCTAAGGTGAAAAAAAGATGTTTTGACAGTATGCTGTACATGTGGGTCGAATGTTAAGCCAGAATCGAATATAACCCCAAGGTTTTTCAATTTTGATTGGAGCTCAAGTACAGAGCCATCTACAGACAGGGTTACATGGTTGTTGAGGGCGGTCAAGGGAGCTGTGAACAAGGAGGTTACGCAGATTAGGTGGTCGGCGATATGAGATGATAGGGCGATCAGAAAAGAGGGCCCCAATGCAGGGATCATCCTGTACGATGGAAAAGTTCTGGTTAATGGTCCTGGGGATAGGAAGTGTGTTAGGGTGGTAAGGAAGCACCAAAGGAATGCAGTTTTTACGGCGGGAGTTCCTGATCGGGTTGATGGTCCGGGGGGTGTTTTTGGCTCGGGCAAGGGCCTTGTCAATCACACTGCTGGGGTATCCTCTGTTGATGAAAAATGAGTACATTTCGAGGGCTTGGTTCTCGAAGTCGATGTCGTCGCTGCATAATCGTCGTAACCTAAGGAATTGTGAAAAAGGAAGAGAGTTTTTAGTGTGGTTGGGGTGAAATTAGCTGTACAGGAGGTAGCTGTGTGAATCCGTGGGTTTGTAATAAACTGAAGTGGACAGTCGGGGGTAGTTGATAGACAAGTGGATGTCTAGAAACGGAAGAGTGGTGGAAGATATGTTAACCGTATATTTGAGGGACGGGTGGAAGTTGGTGAAATGGTGCAGGAAGAACTCAAGCTGATCGTTGGAGCATGTGGCGGCACCGACGCAGTCATCAATATATCGCTTGTAGAGGTCAGGGACATAGCCAGTGTAGGAAGCGAAGAAGCGTTCTTCTACCCAGCTGACAAAAATGTTGGCATAGCTGGGTCCCATTCTGGTGCCCATGGCAACTCCACTGACCTGTTGGTAAAAAAGATTATTGAAAGAGAATGCGTTCAGTGTGAGGACCAATTCTGCACGGCGTACCAGGGTGTGGGTGGGTGGATCAAGCACTGTGCGTTTGTCCAGCATGTGCTTGAGGGCTGTAAGGCCGTCATTATGGGGAATGACGGTGTACAGAGATGTGATGTCCATGGTAAAAATGTAGCATTCGGTACCCTGAAATTGGAAATCATTAAAAAGTTGGAGCGCGTGGTTGGTGTCTTTGATGTATGAGGGAAGATCTTCAACCAGCGGTCTCATGAGGCTGTCGAGAAAGGCTGAGATGTAAGTAGTTGGACAGTTACATGCTGATACGATGGGGCGTCCAGGGGTGTCCGGTTTGTGGATTTTGGGGAGGAGGTATAATTGAGATACCTGTGGATGTTCCATGATGAGCCGGTTCGCCTCCTGGGGGAGCTCGTTACTGCTGATAAAAAGGGAAATGGTGGAAACCACTTCCTTTTGGTAGTCAGTGGTAGGGTCCTGTTGGAGAGGGAGGTAGGCAGAAGTGTCAGTTAGTTGTCTAGAGGCTTCAAAGATATATAGATCCTTACGCCACACCACAACAACACCTCCTTTGTCCGCTGGTTTGATGACAATATCATCCCTGTTGCGGAGAGACTGGAGCGCCTGATTTTTTCCTTGGGTGAGGTTAGACCTATGTTTACTGGGTATAGGGAGTGCCTTGGGAGCTTGATTAGTGCATTGGTTGATGAAATAATCAACTGGTGGAAAACGGCCAGAGGAGGGAGTCCAACAGCTCTGTTTGGGATTAATGTTGTTAATGACATCAATAACCGGGTTGTTATCAGCTGCCTGTGAAGAGAAATTGTCTGCAAAATGTGCTCTGAGACGGATCCTGCGGTAAAAGCGGTTAAGGTCGACATTGGTCTGGGTGATGTCCAGTTTCCTGGGAACTGGTACAAAACTGAGCCCTTTGCTGAGGAGGGATCGCTCATCCTGTGAAAGGGAAAGGTCAGAAGGTATGGTGACAACAAGGTTAGGGTTGGTGAGGGTGTTCGGGGTGTTGATGGTTTTCTTCTGTAGAAGATGACTGAGTTTTTTGTCCTTCTCTGTAGTGAGAAACTGGTAGAGTTTAGAGTTGAGAGATCTAATGAGGTAAGTTATGAAGGGAAGATGATGTGGAGCTGTCAGCCGTAGAAATTCCTTAGCCTCTTTGATGTTGTTGTCGTAAAGGATAATCTGTTTTTTGAGGGAGAAAATGGTAGAGAGCATTAGTTTCCTAGCAAATTGTTTTAGAAGTCTCTGAGTGTTACTCTGGGTGGTATCAGAGTCAAAAGAAAAGGTATTAAATTTAAGGCGAAATCCTTTAGGGATGATATTATGTCGACGACATCTGTAAAGGAATAGAAGGTGGTTAGAAAGCCTGGTCTTGGAACAGATAGCTGTAAAGAGACGGAATGCTGGTTTAGTGAGAGAAGCGGGCAAGTGGCCCAGGGAGGAAGAGCAGGTATGACGAAGAGATCTAGAAAAAGATTTGGAGGAAGGCATAGTGGGTCGCATATATTTTCGTTTTTCTCTTTTTTACATAACACGCTTTCGAGAAATAGACTGTCTTGTAATGAAAGCTGCATTAGAAAATGTGTATCTAAATTAAAATCGGGAATATGTCTTTTGCGTTATTCAGCTTTCTTAGCGCTTGGGTCTCGATTCAGATATTGCAATGAAAGCAACAGGGGAGTAAGTTTTCCTTTTCTAAATCAAAGGTGATCTGCTCACAAGGAAGTATAAAAACTTCAGCGTTTACTTTTTGAAGACCGCAAATTGTCGAAACACTGTTGCTTCATAAGCTAATAAGTAACATTTCTGAGCACGCATTGTATTACTAATGCTATTATTAATTTAAAAAAAAGCTTAAATTCACATAATGGAATTTGGACGGCTCAAAGTAGTCTATTCCTTGTACACCTTTACTTGCCCGCTGAGTAGAGTTTTAACCAACGGCAGCAGAAGTAGCAGTAATAGCAACAGTGTGGTTAGAGTGTCACAATACACTCTATGAAAGAATTGCGGCTTCAGATCGTTTTGTTCTGTTGAAGCTGCCTACAGGCTCCGATTTGCTGACATTGGCTGTGATCTTTTTCATGAAATTCTTCACATATTTGAAATATTTAATTCGGGTTCGCCTAATACACGGTGCAACCCGTACCTGCAGCAGAATGCTGTGGCACATGAAGCCGTTTTGTTTATCGGTTGTAAGGATTGAGGAGCGTACTACAAATCGAGCAAGCGAAAAGAAAATTAAACAGGAGTCAGGAGTTTTTGGATTGCTAATCCATTGTGCTCTGCTCATCTAGGTTCAAATTCCATTCTTGTCATGGTTAAGGCCTGAGACGTGTGTGTTTTTTCTAAACGGTGTTTGCATTTGTTTCCTCCTTTACTCCTGTAAACTCAGGATTTTTTTTTCCTTGGTGGCAACAATGTGCTTCTGCAATACAGTAAATGGTAGACTCTGCTTTCAAATTAGCTGCACCAGGCATTCGGATACAGAAAAACACAGGGATTTAAAATTCAGGAATATGAATGGCCAATTGCTTACAGCTAGGGTTTTTACGTTTTCTTATTTAGCGATTTGTGTATCAATCTTTTAACAATTCATTAAAATGCTAACAATATGTAAAATCAAAACAACAGCACCTTTAAATGCTGGGGAGACAGGTAGTTGTTTTTTTCATCAGATGCCAATCTCTAATGCTGTGTGTGAGAGCTTACGTACCTTTCCTTTTCTCACATTTTCTGACAACTATTCCAAAGGGGCACCGTGTCAGCTCCTAATACTTTTTAAAAGTCTGCCTGCATGTTTGATTATTGTCGTTTTATTTAGAAAAAGTTCAATATTGATCATAACTAAAGAAAATTAGGATCACGAATAAAAAAAGGGCTGAAGATGCGAGTCGCTCTTGAATCAGAGCTGGGCGACACGGGCTTCTGTTCTGATATGATTGTAAGAAAAGCAGGAGGAATCTCTTCTCTCCTATGGAGCATGAGCTGAATCAGGAGTGAGACATTTCGTATGCTCGTGCATATGTTAACGCATGACCTACATCGTAAAACTAAATTAAAAACTAACATTAAGTTGTCAAAGACATTCATTTATATACAAACAAGAGACACACATAGTAATGATTCTACATTAACTTGTCCTGCACTGATCAGACTATTTGAAATGTATGAAAGCCCGTTTCCGCCAGGGAGTTACAAAAAAAACGCGCTATGGTATCGCAGAATTCCGGCTAAGTAACTCAGAATTGCGACTTAGTAACTCACAACTCCGACTTTATATCTCACATTTGCAACTTCGAAATAGCCCATATTTCATTGTCTGTCCTTTTGTTATTGTAACGGATTCGGGTTCTAGCCAGCAAGACCTGGGTTTGAGCCAATACGGGGTTTGAGGCACGAAGTAGGGTGGGAGCGGCGAGGGCACAAGCCCTAGAACCCGAATCCGTTACAATAACAAAAGGACAGACAATGAAATATGGGCTATTTCGAAGTCGCAAATGTGAGAGATAAAGTCAAAATTCTGAGTTTTTAGGTCGCAATTCTATGATTCTAAGTCACAATTCTGAGATACCATAGTGCGTTTTTTTTACTCCCTGGCGGAAACGGGCTTCCGTAGGTTCTCAGTGCTGCGAAGCAAAAGCAATCTCTGGAAAATCAGACAAATTATTATCAGATCATGTCAAAAGCTGATCAGTATTTCTTTACTGGGAAGCAAAGAAATGCTTGTATTACACATTTTAATATGACATGCAATTACACATGAAAAATAGTAAAATTATTTTCATTGCGGTACGTGTTGATAGAACAGCCCCCTCGATAAAGGAAAGTGTGGACGGACGTGTCGCATGTTCCGTACTCTGTCTGACAGCGAGTTTAACACACTTTCCTCGGAAATTAGAAACTAATTGAACAATAAATTAATCTGAGCAAATTTTACACGTGTGGGTGATTTAATTCTGTCGAAATTGCGTGGAACTCCTCCGCTGAGGTCAGATACACACGGGAAAGTGTTCAGGCGGCTTCACGGAGTCCCGCCTCAGACTGGAAGCAGGTTCTAATTAGACGCTGAGAACAATCCGGGTCTCTGTGTGTAATTGATTGTGTTGATTGAGCGGTAGTGTGACCAGGTGTGCGGTAGCAGGTCCTGCCAGTATAAAAACCTAGTCACCGCGTTCACACTTTATGCTTTCTTGCTTCAACACGGTTTTGTGGTTTACTTATTTTACTCCTGTAGCAATTAAGCGGGACATTAATTTGGCGATGCGCTCGTTTCTCTTTGTGCTGTGCCTGTGCGCAGGGGCCGGGCTCCCCGCACTGGTCTCCGCTGGGCCGGCTGGCTGGGACTCTCGGGAATTGGCGCTCCAGGCCGACCTCCCGGCTCCTGAAGATGCAGCCCAGTTGGAGGACTTGAACCTGGCAGATGCGCCCTCCGAAGACCTGTCTGCAAGCGAGAACGACTCGCAGTCCTTGGCCCCCGACTTTCGCCGCCTTTCCGTGTCCAGAGATGCGTACTCTTCGCCCTACTTCGACAAGGAGAAGATGAAGCCGGCAGCCGCCCCTTACCCGCCTACATCAAGAGCGTCCTGTTTCCTCCCCAGCGAGGGCGGCAGCCGGCTCGCCCGGACATCGGGGGCACCCGAGGAGTGGCCGTGTGGTGCGACTCCAGCAGGATGTACGTGAGGGTCAGTCGGCTCCTGTTCGGCTTCAGCTGTCGGCCATCGGAGGTGACCTTGGGCAACTGCAGCCTCAGCCGAACCACACGTCATTACTTCTACTTCATCTACGGGCTTCACGAGTGCGGTACCGAGCGATCGGTAAGCGGGTCTTCATCTACAGGCAATGTATCGATGTGAACTGTAGGGCTAGTGTCGGGGTTGCCTTTCCTGGGAATACCCCTTCCTCTGTGACCTTGCAGGTTGTCCAGGGCCGCCTGGTGTACTCCAACACTCTCCGCTATGCCCCGCCCTCCTCCAGTGCGCCTGTGCATCACTTCATTCCCTTCTCTGTGCTGGTCAAGTGCTCCTACAACAGGTAGGCAGGGCTCTGCTGCTGAGAAGCCACTGGGAAAGTGTCCAGAAGCCCCTCATCTCCTCTGTCCTGCAGGTTCCACTACTCCTACAAGGTTGGCTATGTCCCCACGTGGGCCAGGAGAAGGACCTTCAAGGACCTGAAAAACAAGCACAGCTTTGTCCTGCTCACCACCAACTGTAAGTTCCTTGAGCGATAGCTCCTCCTGCCAGCAGGGGGTGCTGTGTGCAGGTGTAATGCTGCCTCTCTCTCTCTCCAGCCCACTGTGTCTGGCTCTCTCCTAAGGATGAGTACTTCCTGGGTCAGCCCATGTACTTCCAGGCCACTGCCTACTTTGCCACAGCGGAGCAGAGGCTGTACATCCACTCGTGTTGCGTAACCGAGAAACCGGACCAGCACTCGCAGCCCCGTTTCCCTGTGATCGATAACTTGGGGTATGGCCCCTTCTGGAAGGAGAGGTGGGCAGGAGCCCCGAGAGCCTGCAGGGGTTCATCCTTGTCCCCAGGTGCATGGTGGACAGCAAGGCAGATGGCTGCCTGTCCAGGTTTGTCCCCTCCAAGCAGAAGGATGTGCTCCGCTTCACAATTGATGCCTTCCTCTTCCAGAAGAAGCTGTCCAGGAAGGTACTGCTCTCAAAGGCTGCTCAGCCTTCTTGCTCTACTGATCCATTGTCTGCTTTTCCATCCATGATCTAGATGTGAACCAGACTGTGGCAGCTGTAGTGCCTAGAGCTGCCAGCTTGCCTTCACTGATGGCAGAAGGTCCTTCTCTGTCCCTCTATTGGCCTTGATCCCTTAATGCTGTGACCTTCCCTCTTGCAGCATGAAGTGACTGAGCTGTACATGCACTGTCATGGCTGTGGCTCCTGCTAAAGCAACACCAGGGACCAAGTCCTGCACCTACAACAGGGAGGCGAAGAGGTACTTCTGCAAGGAGCCTGCTGAGGGTGCTCTGGGACATGCCAGGTGGAGGCCTCACCTGTCCTCCTCTCCTCCAGGTGGGAGGAGCTGTATGTTGACCATGAGGTCTGTGCCTGCTGTGAGTCCAGGTGTGCTGGCAGTCGGAATGAAGGTGGGTCTGGTTCTCTATCCCTTGTGGATGCATCTCTGCCCAGGAGACAACCATGCTTGGATAACTGAGGAATGATCCCGTGCTGGACAAAGGGACTGTATAGATGAGTAGACTGTGGGTCTCTGGGTATAGCAGATCCCTCACTCCTGGGTGTTGCTTGTCCACAGGTACCAGGAGCCTGGTGACCAGCAGTCGGGTGGCTGTGGCACCAGTAGAAGCTCCTCTGGATGTGGGAGCTGACTGGACTGAGGATGAGGAGGGATCTCCAGTGAAGATGCTGAGAGCACCAGTGAGGATGTGGAGGGAGCAGAGGACTTTGGAGATGTTGGCCAGTGGACAGGTAGGGTCTGGCAGGAGGAGCTCCTGTAGGGGTGGGTGTCCTGCAGTTCAGCTGGATTGTTCTCCTTCTTCCTCCCCAGGTGCCTGAATGAAGGCTCCAGCCTGGCCCTTGTGACTCTCCTGCCTCCACTCGCCTTGTAATGGCAACATTTCAATAAAGCTGTGAAAGACCCTTCTGCCTGCCCTTGTTTCTTTATGGTTTACAGGTTTGAATGGGGTGGAGGAATTCAAGGGAAGTGAGACCCATTAATAAATTAAAGTACTGTATTTGTGGGGGTTCCCCATTCAAGAATGCTTCCTGTATTGCTGCCAATGAGGACTGAAAATGGCTGGAGTTATAAAGCGTTGTACTGGGGGAAGATGGCCGCACTATTCCTTGGGCAGGTCATTGTGACTTTTTTTTACTGTGGGAGAGACAGAGGTGTTCAATATACTGGAAATCCTCCCGTTTCCGAGAGGGGTAGTGCTTATGGAGTGAGTTGCTACTGTAGTGCCCAGTAAGAGTGAGATCTGATGTCCTATTCTGGGCTGCACAAACTGACTAAAATAAACACAAGGAAGGAATTGTCAACAGGGGCTTGGTGTAAAGTAGGCCTTCCTTCCTTAGCAGAGGAACAATACTGGTGTGCAAACATCAGTGAATAATGGTGCAGTTAGAATCTTGGAGGTCTTATGTTATGGGTGTTGGTTTCACAGCAGTGGTAGTGGACAGTCATAAGTATTAGGATTGAGACTGGAGATCCCAGTACTTGATCCGGAAGACAGGTGTTCACAACTACCTCTACCAGCAGCACAGATGGTGTAGATTGAGACTGAACGCTTACTACACAAAGCCTCTCCACTGTTTCAGTGTCCCATGTCATGGATTTCAAGTAAATCCTAGTCTTCCTTTGTGACTACCTATAATTTGCACAAATCATGATGGCCCACTAAGGCTGTCAATTTTTAGCCCTACTGCAGTGCCCTATTAAAGTTTCAAGGATTTAGAATAAACTATTTTATATAATGGTTCCGAAGGTGGCTTCTCAAAGCACTTGACAAAATTACAATTAGAATACACAGGATAAAACAATTCCAATAGATTGAGGAGAAAAGTAGAAGCAGAGGAGTAAAGAATAGAACCAGTTCAGTAAAGGGTCTTCTACAGAAAAGGGTATTGAGTCTGAATTTGAAGGAGTTTAGGGAAGGTGACTCTGGTATCCTTGGGGAGAGAGTTCCAGAGCTTGGGGGCATAACAGCAGAAGGCCCTGTCACCCATACAGTGTAGACAGGCTTGGGGGACAGTTAGGAGACTAGAATTAGAAGAGCGAAGGTTATGATGTGGGGAGTAGGGTGATAATAGATCAAACTGCTACTGAGAAGCAACTGAAATGTGATGGCATGTTCTACAATTTATGCAAGACAGGTAATGTTAGGATTTTATGGAACAGTGGTAATGGCAGCACTTTTGAGGATCGTTGGTACAACGGCAATGCTCAAGGATTCATTTCTAATATTGAGGACAATGGGTTATATACCCATCGTTCTTACCAAAGGATCAGAGACCTTTTGCTATATATAAAGACTCCTTTCCACCACTAATTTATACAGGTTTGGTTCATTTGGGCTTTATCAGTTAAACATTTAATATTGAATTTGTCAGTTTGTTGATGCCTATATATCACAGTGATCTGCACACACATCTTTGACTGAATATGGGCTGCCAAACCTCTCCACCAAACTTATGTATCACGGTAGGTACACAAGAAGTTTCTTTGTAATAACAGGGTTGGTGCCAGTAGTCAGATTGGGTCAATTGCAAGGTAAGAACAGCATCGCATTAACTGGAGATGATCCAGAGATTAGCATGCAGCTCTGTACGCCAGATTACTACCGATTTGCAACGCGCTCGTCTGCTGACTTTAGTCCCCTGCTCAATAATCACAATGTTCCCAATTGCAATGAGCCCAAGGAAACAGCTGCTGCTCTCTAGATGACACTACAGGACAGGACTAAGTACAATTCCTGCAATAGACTAAGCAGTTTAGTGCCAAACTAATGGAACACTGAATCCTATGGGACAGTTCCGAATGTAGTAACAGCTTAATACTGAAATAATATCGTAAACACCTTGTGATCTTAAGATTCTGTCGCTGTTAAAAAGTATTATAATAATAAGCTAAAATTGTACTGCAGCCACAACACAGTGGACCTGCAGCTCCTGTCCTGATCATACAGAAAGATGTCATCACTATGTAGTGTGCTCTCTGAAGGCACCAGTTCTGTAGGGTTTGGGCATTTACTGGGACAATTATTAATTGTAGCAGTAAATCACAAACTGATTCTTTTAATGGCTTTAGAATCTAACCATGCGATATAACTCAAACAATGCACACACACAGGTACTAATACACGAGGATACATTTCTTAATATATGGAATATGCATATAAACCTAACAGATCTTATCGAGAGGGTTATCAGAATACAAAGGGTATATATTCAGTCAGTTACCAAGAGTTACATATATCAAGAGGACATACGTTCAGTATATCATTCATTTAGACCATTTCGTAATTGAACTTGGTTACAACGTCTACATTAGATACTCAAAACAAGTACATAACTCTTAGGAATTAAATTGATATCAACTGTTTGGGATAACAATTGAATTCTCGAGCTGTAATGCATTGAAGTTGAATACTCATCCAATCTCTGGGGATTCAGATCTCCTGCGGGCACAAAGAAACAGTTGCAGGCTGTTGCTGTCCAATCCGCGCTCTCTGGCTCGGTGCCAGGCTGTGCTGTGCGGCTTGTGACGGTGCACTGCTGATGCTCACTGACCAGCTAGTTAGTGTTGGCTTTAACTAGCAAAGTTTGCACACAGGAGAAAAGATGACTGTGGGTCCCAGCAAGTCAGGAAGAGGACCGGTTCGTTCCTGATGAAGAGCTAGTTCTGAATAGTGATTCAGCTGTCCACAGTTCCGACCTGTTCGCGAGGCCTGCTCAGGTGGATCCTCTGGTTACTCTCTGGCAACCTCCGCTCTAGACTCTTAGAACAAAGGAAAGTTCTGGCACTCGGACACACTGGCCGTTCCGTGGTTGTCCGGGCTGAGTCTCAGGATGGTCAGGAGGCGCGCTGCGAGAATGTCCTGCCCTTGGCAGCCTTTCTGCTCCTGGGCCGTCCCGCCCTGGAATTGTCTCACACTCCTGGAATTCTCCTTTGAATTCCCTTTAGAATAGTCTTGGAGCTCTGTGTTGCCTGTTTTTACCTGGAGGAACTTCAGCTCGTTCATTGGATGAAAGTTTCATGGGCATCAGAGACCCACGTGGGTTACTCGGCCCTACCAGTCCCTGATTGGTTGATCAAGGTGAGATATGAGTCACTTACTCCTGACACTTAGGAATGCAGTCCAGATGTCCATCTGGCACTCCCTAGACAGATAGACGCCAATGGATGCCCACTGATCATGATAGCTAGGCTTAGCTAAATGCATCCCCATTTGGGAGCTGTCCCCTATCAAAAGAAAACATCTTTAAATCAGCCTGCCTGAATAGCTTGAAGAGAGAGATGGGGCCCCATTTGGGAAAGCACAGCAACACTTAATTCTGTCTTATTAATAAGCATTGCCGCTACAAATAGTAGGAAGAAAGATACAATGTTTTGAAAATGTAATATGTTTTAAAGGATTAAAGGGAAAAGAAATACTTTATATAAACTAATTCAACTGAGCTCCTCTAAACAATATAGCCTGAAGAATTGCCAAAGCACAATGTATCAATTTTGGTGACACTGGGGTAAAAGGATCACAACATTGAAAACCACAAGGCTTATTTTCAACAGCAAAATTAGTGCTTGATAAAATTTGACAAAAAAAGGAATATTACACGCACGGAAACCAATATTTACCACTAGGATAGAATGCAGCATAGAACAGTTGGATAGAAGGTTAATGTAACTCTATAGTGCATCACAGAGGTCAGTCTCTTCCCCCTCATTATGCAGGCTGACTTGTTCACAGTGAACTGTCCTCCAGCGATAGTCAGCTGTAATCACTGACGCAGACATGATGTTAATACTCTGACAGCATCCTGGCTGATTTGGTTAAAGTGTTTTCCTATTAAACAGGAGATTCTGCGTTCAAATCCCACCAGTGTCTTTCTTCCTGTCTTGTCTTACAAAATGTATCACTATGGATGATTACATGCAGCTTGATTTTGTTTAATGCAAGTTTTCATTCCCTTTCTGATGGCTCTCTCTACAGTAATTTTTAAAAGTACTAATCGGGATGGATTACTGTACATATCCTCAGTTAAGGGGAATATATAAGTAGTGACTATCCAAATTGCATTTTTGTGTGAAACGCATTTCAGAAAATCGAAAACCAATTTTCAAAACTCACAATAACAAGACAAAGGCAAAACATAAGTTCACTTGCACTTTATGCATATTTACCACAACCTTGCCTTCTGATCATAAAAAAGTCTTAATTTTAATATAGCAGTTTTAAATGGGACATTCAGAACATGGCATATGAGAATATATGGTTAACCGAAGATGAGCAAAGGATGATCGCACTTTCTGCTTATTGCTATGAACCTACCTCTGGTTATAAAAATGTCTCAAAATTCTGACACTGAGGTGTGAGACACAATGTAACAGGCTCTCATAATCCCGAAATACAAGAAATTTTACTGTAGCGTTTTATAAATTTGACCCTGTGAACATTGCATGTCCCTCCTTCCTCATTACCAAAACATCTCAATGTCCCGACACTATGTACATTTGTAATTACAACACTTCACTGTTTCATTTATGAGTTGTGACATTGTGAACATGGCATGTTAAAGTATATAGAAAATCTAGATCAGAACAGGCTAAATGCAGTTCCTAGTGATTTATCATTTTCTTACTTTCTAAATTAAAAAAATATTTTTTCAGTGATAAGGACACTTCAGTATGACATAAAATATGCTTCAATGACAGAATAAATAATAATAATAATAAATAAGCATGGAAAAAATACCCAAAGTGGACATTCATAGTTGTGATTATAGGAATGTTAGCTATCGGGTGGGTAGCTGCGTCAGCATGCGTAGACTGCAAAGGAACAAGTAAAGGACTATTCCTGCTGAAAAGAGAAGAAAAGAATCACAATGTTTCGGCTGTGGAGCCTTCTTCAGGTGTGAGAAAGACAGGGCAGTAAGCAAAGATAATTTTCTTTTTATCTTTGCTGAATGCAGTTTATCGCTGATGACAACATCAAAGACATTAAGGAGTTTTTACGGCTAACAGCTCCACATCAACTTCCTTTCATAACTAACCTCATCAGATCCCTCAACTCCCAACTCTTCCAGTTTCTCACTTCAGAGAAGGATAAAAAACTCAAAATTCTCTACAGAGAAAAACCATCAACATCCTTATCACCTCCACCAATCCTAACCTTGGTGTTACTACACCTCTGACCTTCCCCTTTCACCCCTTTGCATCCTCAGCTAACATATTTTAATAGTACAACAAAATAACAATAGATTGTACAGTATTTATGTTTAAAATTAAGGTAAATGTGTCAAAATATCGAAGTCCAAATGCACGGTGCTAATGTAACAAAGCTTGCAAGTTCTTAAACAAATCTGCATTGTATTTTTAAAATATTTCAGCAGAGGATGCAACGGGGGTATAAATGACGACTCGACTTTTTCTTGGGTGAATTTGGTTTCCTGTGGAGTTGCGATGTTGGGCATACAGCAATCGGACATTTCCCGGTGATTCAGACACGTGTTAAGCACTCGCATTTCCTGCAAATATTAAAATGGTTAAGGTTTCGCTTAGAAATCCAATCGACCTTTGCGAAGACAATGTTTACATCGCAAAAGAAACCCGTCCCTGGGTGGACTCGAACCACCAACCTTTCAGTTAACAATCAAACAAGCCACACAGACGGAATGGTGGGTCCCTGTCTCACCTCGCAACTTTCCGGTTAAAAAAATATATTTTTTTGCCAGATGGCAATATTTCTTCTGCACTGATAATCAAGAATTGAATTTCATTTCTCGCAAGCTGTGTGAATTTCTTGAAATACAAGTTTTCCAGAAAGGAAATTAATACATGCATTTAACGAAATCAAGCCCTTTGTGATAGTCCGAAATGGTACGTTATGTACCACAAGGAAAAAAACCATGACTGGGATTTTAAGCTACGTGACCTATGGTACCAGACCGGGGAAAAGTTAGCTTGAAGTTCGAAAACGATTTTGGCACGCCTGTAGCGTTTACACGAAACCTCTTAGAATCGCGAGAATACTTGCTTTGTTTATAAAATACATTGTGAATGCTTTCTCAGCCTTTACTTTTTCGTTTATATGACATTTGTTTGACCAAGCACGAATATTCTTTTGTCCATATCTTCGCAACGAAAGCACAGAACGCCTTCAAACCAAATGCATTTAAAAGACCACGACATGTGGATATTTCCACAGCCTCTACATCAAAGTATCTGTGAGCTAATTATCTTTTTTTAAACCTCCGGTTTTTCATCGATGCGTAATTACGCACTAACTGGAACCCGGGGGACCGCTGTGTGCACAAGTTCACAACGCGAGAAATACTGTTCAATATGGCTTCATGCGAAAAACCCGTATATGACCATAGGCAACAGAATAGCGCAGTCTCCAATTACTCAGACTGTAAGCACGGGAATAAAGCTTTGTCTGAATTCTGAAACCCTTCCTTTACGTTCTGTTTTCATTCGGGTAAGAGTCAACTATATTCACAATACTACTGACAGCAGGAAGATTAAAATATTCTTTACTCAGCAGCTTATTAAAAACAGCTCCCATGATGTTCAAACCGATTTTTTACACAGAACACTGACACAGCTTTGCGTTCTGAATCTCTTTTTCTCGTGTGTTTATTTAATGTGGCACAATGTACTTGGATAGGGGTATTCTGTTCACAAACCAATAGCATTTAAACCACAGCACCCACAATGCTGCAAGTAAGTGTTTTACACACTAAGCAGAGAGCGATGTCTTCCTCGTTAGTATAGTGGCAAATATCCCCACCTGTCACGCAGGAGACCAGGGTACATCAGGACATGCATTGAAGTGAAAGCAGGATGCGCTGCGACATCCACTGTGCAGATCCCGCCACACTAAGAGGTGAGTGGGTCTGTTCGATCACAGCGCTAGGCGAATCCCCAAACAGTCTGCGTGGCAACAAACGAAAAGGGCCTGTTTCCGCCCGGTTTCGATCCGGGGAAATCGGGCCCAGTAGTGGCGGGATCTGTACAGTGCATGTCGCAGCGCTTCAATGTGCTTCCTGATGTCCTACCCCGAGAAGAGAAAGGACAGCGTACACAGCAACAACAGATCAGGTCTCTGCACTGGATCTAAGCTGCCCCCATCTCCTCTGCTCTGCGGCTCCTCCGGAGTGGAGTCCTGCCTGGAGCCGTGTTTGCAGGCGGCGGCTCCCCGCGCTCTGTCTGTGCGTCGTGTCCAAGAGCTCCTGGGAGGAAGAGAGAGCCCTCCCACTCGGGGGCTTTTCCACGGTCTGTGTGAGGAGGGGCGGGTGTGTCCAGTAGCTTATCGAGCGGAAGCCTGGGGCGGCGGAGAGCTGTGATCGTGCAGACCTTGAGGTGTCACCTCTTTGTCTGCTTTCCTGCCCCCCCTCTGCCCAAGCTCTGCTCCAAAGTAGCCCGGCAACCCCTCACACCTGCACGTGTCACAACCTAAGGTGTGGTCATGAGACACCCATGGGGTGTAGTTCTGTTCTTGTTAATTGTTTCCTGCCCGTCGCAGGCAGGAGTCCATGCGAGGAAGATGCACTGGACAGAGCTCAGAGGGCGCAGCTGGGTGGCTTTCCTTCTGAGTGACGTTCCTGCAACACTCTCCCGCTCCTCTTGGTGCGCTCATGCCGCAACACATGAAGGCTGGAGCAGGTGGCCGTGGGCTCTGCGCACCGCCGAAATAGCTCATTTGGGAGAGCGTTAGACTGAAGATCTAAAGGTCCCTGGTTTGATCCCGGGTTTCGGCATTTTGTTTCATCGCACCCTATGTTCCTCTCTCCAGCTCCCCCTACCTAAAGTGACGCGTCGCTTTCTCAGCCCGAAACGCAAGCGAGACACCAGCAGCATTTCCTACAGGTTTCCGTAGTGTAGCGGCTATCACGTTTGCCTAACACGCGAAAGGTCCCTGGTTCGAGACCGGGTGGAAACAGCCTCGTTTTGCATGCTCCTGTACTTCACAGAGGTCTTGAGCGACCGGTCATTTGTTCCCAATGTATTTCCGGTGCCTTCGTGCACTCTTGTACCAAACGCACGTTCCTTCTGTACGCGGAGCCGATCATTTGCATTTGGGCTGTGCCGACAGACCAGGACGAGCTCTGTCGGCTTAAAAGCAGCGCAGGACCTGCAAGAACAACAGAAAGATTAGCATCCAGCGGGGGCCTCTTAGTGAGCCCAAGATCTCATCAAGAATCGGCTCCAGCAACAGGGCTGGGCGCATTGTTCCATTCTCCGACCACTCTCGGTGTAAACAAGTCCCTCCTGGTCTCTGCTTGAAATGCACTTCCCTGCATTTGCTTTGGTGTAACTGGCTTCCCCTGCATGGGCGAATGTGAAGAAGATCCTTAGTAAGTCATTGAAGAAAACCGAGAAGAGGTCGGAGTGGCCTCTGTCGTTCATCAACGATCCAGTCAGGCAGTACTCCTCTGCAAAGCGCCGTTCGTTCACATCGATTGGCTTTTTTTGCCTTCATTCGTGCAAGTAGTAAATTATCTTTGTGTGACATAATTCGGAAAAGTCCTGACGTTGCATTTCAACTGAGCCCCAGTATACATCGACCCTTCGACACTCTGAGTGACAACTCTCTTGCGTGTTTTCTCATATTTATGTAGTTTGCTTGCATGATGCCGGGAACAACGTGGTTGTTTGCTGCCATATGGTGTAGGGGTTAGGATTCCTGGTTTTCACCCAGGCGGCACGGGTTCGACTCCCGGTATGAGAACGTGTCGGTTTTGCCTCCTGCTTTCCAAAAGATCAGCACCGTGTACGAAGGAGCTGCATTAAAACCACTCGAACGTGCAAAACGTGCGAGAAGAGGGGGCGCTTGTTTCCAACCGAAACTTCTCGCGTGTGAGACGAGCTGATCATCACTGTGGGAGGGCTACTCTGGTAGACAGGGCTGACCTTCGGCAATAGGATTTATACTCTCCAAGATGATATTTGCACTTTCTGGAGAGGCAATTTTCTCCACTTCAGTAGCCCGATTTCGTCGATTGCGTGGAGAGGGCTGTAAAATGTGGCGCCGCCTTTCCTGCTCCGTCCATGACAGGCGTGCTGGTCTCTGGAGAGAGAGCACGGTCCATCAGCGCACTCCAATAAAGGCACTGGAAGCAGCTGAATCGCATTGGCGAAGCTCAGCGCTGGGCCGCTGGGCACGTCTTACCACCGTTTCCGTAGTGTAGTGGTTATCACGTTCGCCTCACACGCGAAAGGTCCCCGGTTCGAAACCGGGCGGAAACAGACTTCTTTTGTCGCCACGCACAAAAGGGGATTGGGGATTCGCCTAGCGCTGTGATCGAACAGACCCACTCACCTCTTAGTGTGGCGGGTTCTGCACAGTGCATGTCGCAGCGCATCCTGCTTTCACTTCAATGCGCGTCCTGATGTACCCCGGTCTCCCGCGTGACAGGTGGGGACAGGTGACAGGTCCTATACTAACGAGGAAGACATCGCTCTCTCTCCGACCCCCGGCATCGTGTCCCGACCCACCGTGCTGGAAGCCGACGCGTGCTGTGATTCCTTAACGGAGCAGAAATGACAACCGAGGAGCCGAGAGATCATTTCAGCATTTCGCGTCTGAACGGAAAACACAAACGACCAACTCGGAATGACTTGCCTTTGACGCTTATCAAAGCGTTCTTTGTGCATCGAACAGACCCACTCACCTCTTAGTGTGGCGGGATCTGCACAGTGCATGTCGCAGCGCTTCCTGCTTTCACTTCAATGTGCTTCCTGATGTCGAGTCGTGTGCCGTGCGAAGGCTCTGATAGCGAGAGCAATGAAAAGGTGCACGACGCTGTGAAAGAAAACAGAGAAGTGAAAGGCAGTCATTTCTCTAAGGAGGTGAAAGAAAAGCTACTCCCCGTCAGGGAATCGAACCCCAGTCTCCCGCGTGACAGGCGGGGATACTTGCCACCATACTAACGAGGAAGACATCGCTCTCTCCAACCCCCGGCATCGTGTCCCGACCCAGCATGCTGGAAGCCGACGCGTGCTGTGATCCCTTTACGGAGCAGAAATGACAACCGAGGAGCCGAGAGATCATTTCAGCATATCGCGTCTGAACGGAAAACACAAATGACCAACTCAGAATGACTTGCCTTTGACGCTTTTCAAAGCGTTCTTTGTTTACGACGACTGCGCCGCCTAGCAGATACAAATGGGTTGTACAACTTTGAACTAGCAAATGGAAGAGGGCTAAGCCCCCTCTCTTGTAGCCCAGGTTCGATCTGTCTCCCAGAATCACCAGGGCGCACACACACACACCCGTGCCGTTGAAGTGCTCTGCTTCATTTCTAAGGGCAACTCAACATTCACTCCTACCCCGAGTGCAGAAAAGACAGCATCCACAGCAACAACAGCTCAGGTCTCTGCACAGGAGCTAAGCTGCCCTCATCTCCTCTGCTCTGCGGCTGCTGCGGAGTGGAGTCCTGCCTGGAGCCGTGTTTGCAGGCGGCGGCTCCCCCCGCCCTGTCTGTGCGTCGTGTCCAAGAGCTCCTGGGAGGAAGAGAGAGCCCTCCCACTCGGGGGCTTTTCCACGGTCTGTGTGAGGAGGGGCGGGTGTGTCCAGTAGCTTATCGAGCTGAAGCCTGGGGCGGCGGAGAGCTGTGATCGTGCAGACCTTGAGGTGTCACCTCTTTGTCTGCTTTCCCGCACCCCCTCCGCCCAAGCTCTGCTCCAAAGTAGCCCGGCAACCCCTCACACCTGCACGTGTCACAACCTAAGGTGCGGTCATGAGACACCCATGGGGTGTCGTTCTGTTCTTGCTAATTGTTTCCTGCCCGTCGCAGGCAGGAGTCCATGCGAGGAAGATGCGCTGGACAGAGCTCAGAGGGCGCAGCTGGGTGGCTTTCCTTCTGAGTGACGTTCCTGCAACACTCTCCCTCTACTCTTGGTGCGCTCATGCCGCAACACAGGAAGGCTGGAGCAGGTGGCCGTGGGCTCTGCGCACCGCCGATATAGCTCATTTGGGAGAGCGTTAGACTGAAGATCTAAAGGTCCCTGGTTTGATCCCGGGTTTTGGCATTTTGTTTCATCGCGCCCTTTGTTCCTCTCTCCAGCGCCCCCTGGCCAAAGTGATGCTTCCCTTTCTCAGCCCGAAACGCAAGCGAGACACCAGCAACAATTCCTACAGGTTTCCGAAGTGTAGCGGTTATCATGTTTGCTTCACATGCGAAAGGTCCCCGGTTCGAGACCATGTGGAAACAACCTCTTTTTGCACGCTCCCTTACTTCACAGAGGTCTTGAGCCAACGGTCATTTGTTCCCAATGTATTTCCGGTGCCTTCATGCACTCTTGTACCAAACGCACGTTTGACGAAATGACAACCAAGGAGCCGAGAGGTTATTTCAGCATTTCGCAGCAATTCACCAGGGCCTAGCAGATACAAATGGGTTGTACAACTTTGAACTAGCAAATGTAAGAGGGCTAAGCCCCCTCTCTTTTAGCCCAGATTCGATCTGTCTCCCAGAATTACCTGGGCACACACACACACTGTCTTGTTTCTCCTACACGTATAGTGTAAAAATTAAGAACCCAGGACGAAGATGTGACACTCGAACAAACTCTTTATTATTTATCCTGTAACTCCGATCCAGTCACTATGACCTGTGACCCTGTGACCCTGAGCAACCGTTATTCCCCGCTCAGCCCTCCATCAATTAACATGCAGTTTCACTGCTGACACACACAAATATTACACCTTCTCCAGCTGTTATGAATCGCCTCTCTTCAAAGCCCGGTGTGTTTTTTTTTTTGGAGATGTTATATATTTTAGAAAGAGCACTGTGACGTCAGAGACACCAGCCAGAGCACCGGGATCAGAGAGCGAGATCCCGGGAGGCGCGTGGAGCGCACTGCGGAGAGTTATTGATCACTTATCTATCGACAACCTATTAATTCAACTGAAGAACTGTAGAATTAACGATTAACTTCACCGATTGGTGAGTACTGATTCTTTTCCCATTCTTGACCCTTTCCTATTATTTAGGAATTTAATCCTAGAGCTAGAGAATTATATTCCAAGTTGATAAATGTGTTTGAGTAACAGTTGAAATGCATTTTCCATTTGTTTACAAATCATAAGTATGGTAACCACGGCAACACGCGCCACGTCACTATGCCCGGCTAGGCATCTCGCTTTCGTCACAAAGAGCGGCGTGATGTCATGGACAGCTACTAATACTAATGCTAGTGTATTCCTGTTAATATTAGTGAGAGTACAACTGGTAGTTTTAATATTAATACAAACAATAAAATGATTAACTAGAAACAATCAGTTCTTGTTAATACAGCTGAACAGCTGTGATTTAAGGCCACAATTCCTGCTGGGCTAGCATGAAAAAATGTAATATAATGATATGACAGCATATTTTTAGAGAGGGACATATTATCTTCAGTAAAACTGCACTATCTCTTCACTCCCCTGTCTTTAGGAAATGGGCCTGTTTCGACAGAGCTTTACTGGAACTGCAGGTCAGACTGTGCAGTGAGTTTGTGGTTTGTGCAGTGCAGTGTGATGAGGTATACAGGAAGACACATGGGGGAGCCCAGTGCTCAGAGCTCTAGTGCTGTACAGAGACACATGGGGAGTCCAGTCAGAGCTCTGTTCCTGTACAGTGAGGCACACAGGGGAGCCCAGTGTTCAGAGCTCTACAGGGTGACAGGTCTTCTACCCACACAGCTGTCTCAGGGCTCTAACAGCTCTCTCAGTGTGTCTTTCAGGGGCTGAACAGGAGGGGCTATTCCTGTCAGAATGGAGGCTGACTCTCAGAGCTCCAGAGTCAGTATGAGGAGAAGCTCCCAGACCTGACTGCTGCCAGAGCCTCTGAGCCTGAGTGGCCATGAGCCCTGAGCTCCTCAGCAGCTGAGAAAAGCCTCCTGTCTCCTGTGGTCACAGTGTGGTTGAACACCTGCGCTGTCTTCATGCTCCTTCTCCTCTCTCTCCCACTTCCTGTCTCTCTCGCTGTGTGTGCTCTTATCTGTCCATCTCTCTCTCCTTTTCTCTCACTCTGACAGTCTGTGCAGAGTATCTGAATGGGATGTAACATTGATCGGCAAAGGAAAAGACTTCTCACAGGCAGAATAAAAAAATGTATCTCAGTCAGATTCACAGCTCAGACTCACACACAGAGCATTGGATCCCTCAGTACTTTACCAAAACTCCTACCTCCTGAACAGACAGAAGCTCATCTCCATCCTTCTCTTTATCCTGACAATCTGAGTTCTTCAGTTGAATTGTATTCTACATATTAAAAACAGGGTCAAAATGGGAAAATAATTTGTTCTCACCAATCAGTGAAGTTAATCGATTATTCTAAGGTTCTTCAGTTGAATTAATTGGTTGTGAGTATTGCCACTCTTACCAGTGTATCATGATTCTCAGCAGCAGCAGACCAATGGTTGTGTCTACAATAGTGACCAGTTGACCAGTCTTTAGCTCTGAGCAGTGGGACTCAGATCACACAGAAGATCTGTCAGTGTGTGATTCCACACCAGCCCTGGGATTCAGCATCTCCCACACATCTCTCGCAGACAGTCTTATAAAAATACAGTTAAACAGAGTGTGATAACAGTTATACAGTTAATTAAATCATCAAACTGGCTGAGGAGCGCTGGGCCACTGGACACGAGTTCCCATCGTTCCCCTGCAGGTTGCCATAGTGTAGCGGTTATCACGTTCGCTGTGTGACTCTGTTGGTGAAGCTCTAATGTGCCTAGTCCTGTAGGAGGAGCTTCTCCCAGACAGCACTGTCAGTCTCACATTGCCCATCCTCTCCCTGTGACACTGACACAAGGAGGGTCGGGACCTCGGTTTTCCACCTCCCCCCGAAGGACGGCGCCTGTTTGTGCAGCAGAGTGTCGCCATCAGGATGCTGGGGCATAAGAAAGCCACACAGACCGCAGGGTGAGCGCTCCCTACTGGTCCCAGTCACACCTCTTGCAGGAGCAGCAGCAACCTGAGCTTTTCCGGGGGGAATCTCCCATCCGGGTGCCGGCTAGGCTCACACCTGCTGGGCTGCCGTGGGTGAGCCCAGTCGAGAGTCGCAGGGTGAGATCTAGTCAGCGGGGAGAAACGATACAAGCGAAGGATTACTCGGCTCCCAGCACTTGAAAAAGACAGACAAATGACTCGTTCCCGCCGGAGCTGAATGTACCTGCATGTATCGTGTCGTCTTCTTCCCCTGCCCTGCTGTGTTTGCTGTATTGTCTTTGAAGCCGGCCCCCGAGACAAGACGGGCTGTTCCTGTGCCCCAATTAACACTTTACAGGTGCCATTCCCCGGCATTGTGGCCATTGTCGGTGGTCACACGCGATAAGATAAGGTGGAGGAGAGCGGGGCATGCCCAGCACCAGACATTCAAGGAGGGGGCTGTGCGAGGTGAGGTGAGGTGCGACACGCCGGAGCCCCGACGCTGCTAATGCGGAGCACTTGTTGAACTGGCATTGAAAGGACGTGTGCGCACGGAGCGAGCCTTCCCTGCGGCAGAGCTTGGAAACCTTCTCACCGCGCTGCAGGAGTTGTGTGCGCTGCCGAGAGAACAGCACAGAAGGGAGCAGGCTCTGGAGAGCGGGTAAGATCCGGAGCCTTGTGGGCAGGCGAGCAGGCCCGTTTTTTTTAAATTGCTGAAAAGGCTCCGGTGTTTGTTCGGTGTGTGGCAATTTACATCTCTAAAGATCAAACCTGGACTGTGAACACTGACTCTATCATGAAGAAGGCTCAGCAGCGCCTTTATTTCTTGAGGTGCCTCAAGCGATGGGGGATGCCAATACATGTGTTGGTGAACTTCTACCGCTGCACCATCGAGAGCGTCCTCAACAACGGGATCACCGTGTGGTATGGCAACACCTTTTCGCGAGAAAGAAAGGCACTGCAGAGAATGGTCAATATGGCCCAGAAGATCATCGGCTGGGGTCTCACCGAGATTAAACAGCTCTATGAGGACCGCTGCCTTGGTAGAATTCTGGCCATCACAGAGGACAGTCACCACCCCGGGCATGAGCTCTTCACCCCACTGCCCTCAGGCTAGAGATATAAGAGCATATGGACACTTACCACTAGATTCTTCAATAGCTTCTATCCACAAGCAGTGAGACTGGCAAACACATTTAGCCATCTCCCTCGGACCACACCTACACCATCACCATCTACCTCTTTATGATTTCTTATCTATTGCACATCTCCAGTCATTGTTTACACGTCTGTATTGTTTACATTCATACTGTCTACATGTTTACTTGCACATTGTCTATTGTTTGTTTGTACATTGTCTTGATGCACTGTTTGCACTTTGTCTTGTTTTTTACACTTGTTTTACAATCGAGAGACTTTCTGTAAGTAAGAATTCCATTGTACCAGTACCGGTTACATATGGCAATAAAGTTCAAGTTCAAGTTCAATGGGGTACCGAAGACTTGAAAAAGCTCTCGCATTAGATTCTGTTTTTGTTCTTTCCCAGATTTGTTTTTAATGTTATTTTTGTTTTGAAGTTGTTCCGTTAAGTATTTTTTAATTGTATTTTTTGTAGTCGTTAGACTACTACAGTGATTTACCGAGGTTCCCGGAAGGCTTCTCGCATTGTGGTTGTTGTGTTTTCGGGTTACAAGTATTTTTTTTTCTATTGAGAGGACCCCACACATTACTGTGGGACTAGTTAACTTAAGTTCTTACATTGTACCTGAAATTACCGCATAAACTACTACTCTGTTTTTCTTTTTTTTTAATAAAGGCACAAATGATGTTTTTTTTTCTTGTGGCTGATTGGCAATGTCCATACAACGGGTCATTGCTACGAACCTGGCTGCTGAAATTTGTCAGCAGCTCTGTACTAAACCTGTTCTCAATTGCAACAAACCTAAAATAACATCTGTTGACCATTAGATCTTACTGATGTAGGAGACTAACTTAAACCACCTCTTCACAGGGTTTAAGTAGCTCAGTAGTGGAACAGTCGATCGCTTTTGAACTGTTCTGTAGTGGAAATAATATGGTCACAAAGTAACGAACATACAGTATTCACCACTCGCTTGAAATATTTAGCTAAAATTGTTTTCTAGACACCACAACTATTCACAATGAATTTGATCAATACATGTCTTTATTAATAAAAGTGTTATTTATTAATAATTAAGATTAATGTAAACCTTTATTAGTAGCTGTATTACCGGTAAATCTGATGAGAATTCAGAACACGAGTCTCTTGCTCAGTAAACACGCTTTATCGTTTACTGAGCTTTCGAAGAACGTCAAAGTGAAAGACAAATTCACTATTTTCACTTTTTGTTTAAAGAACACTTTTATCACATGTTCTGCACTCCCGATGGTGTTTAGCGGTGCTCTTTTCTACACGCCTGATTTGAGGATCCCCAGCTAAAATATTTTTTACTTAACAGGCTAGATTTGAGCATCTTTACAGACAGCTGATTTAGAAGCCTCACATATGCAAATGGTGACACTTTATTTTCGCTCCACATAAGAAACTCATAAATCTTTGAATGCTTTCCTCTTCACCTGCAGCACTAGCATTTGTCTACAGTTTGTGGCATCTTTTCAACACAATATATTTCACCATGGACTGAAAGATCAAATGGTTTTGGCAAAAGATAAGGAGATCTCCTGGCCTGTAAGGGATCAAACCCACAACCGTGGAGTTATTAGAACGACATTCGATCCAACTGATCTTCCTGACCACATACACGTGAGGCTCTCTGTGCAGCATAAAATTTAATTTAGAGAATTATTTTTCCCTCTGAATTTAAACCCTCACAGTTATGTGTACTGGTTTCTGGAAATGGTGGATATGATGAAGAAGAGATCAGCCTCTGTGATGCAATATCAAGTGACACTGACCTTCTGTTATACTGTTCCCTGCTGCATTTTAACCTACTGGGGAAATGCTGGTATCCATGCATGTAAGGTTTCCTCCTTGTCAAATTATTTTCAAGCACATTTTTTGTTGTTGAAAATAAACCTTGTGGATTTCTATGTTTTCTTTTGTTAGTATCATCCAAATTGATACATTGTGCTCTGGCGATTCTTCAGATCATACCATTTTGTACAATACTGTATCAGTACTGTAGAACTCATATCATTAAAGAAAATAAGGCTTTTTTGTATATTTTATTATAATTGTATTTATATGTGGAAATATGTTATTTTAATATCGACATGTAAATTTGAAAAATTATTTCCCCCCCTAAAGGCAGGCAGCCTAACATTTTCAGCTGACAAAAATTATATGAATTTTTAAAGATCCAGACTGAAAGTTTATAAAATATTGTTATACACTATATGCTGCTGTTTTGGAAGTATACTTATTTTACAGGTGCAACTGTGGTTAACATTGCTGCCATGCAGTGCTGGCGCCCTGTGTTTATTTCCTGACCTGTTGTTCTATCTGTGTGGAGTTTGTATGTTCTCCCCATGTTTGTTTGGAGTTTCCGCCAGGTGCTTCAGTTTCCTCCCGCAGTCCAAAAACATTATGATATCATTTTAGGAAGTGAATTTCATGATCATAAGTTTTCTAATGTCATTTTGTCACACCTGTCAAAGTGTGAATTGTTTGAACTTTAATCTTTCCTGTCATTTGAACCCAGACGCCTTTGTAACAATCTGTAGTTAATATTTCTGCAGTTTTAAGTGAGGTAGCTATGCTGTATATTTCAATGAGCCATCCCTTCTTGCAGGACGAGGACCCTTAATTTCTCTTGATTTGTAGGGAAATGTAAATAACAGTCAGGATGTCTCATGTTGTGTCTGGATTTGTCCACAGTGGCTTTTCTCCTTTGTGTGGTCCAATGTATACATATTGATAACAAACATTTAAGTTTCCCTTTCCGCTGGGGTTGATATTTTCATTGTGAGTTGCCAAGAGCTCCTTCATTTTTAATTGATAGTTTTAATATCATAAATTAGACATCATAAGCACATAAAATGGTTCTAAAAAGTTTCTTGCAAAAAACCTATTAAAATTAATAAAAAATTGTTCCCATCAAAAGTGTTACATTCAGAATTTACATCAAGGAATGGTTTAATTTCTTATTTCTGAAACATCAAATTGTAGAAAGAAGAAAGAAATGGGATGTTCAAGCCTAACTTTTGTAAAACAGAAGCTGCAGGTACAGACATTGAGGAGAGTGTGGAGTGAAGTGGACTCAGGTCACAGTGTCAGTGTGGATCCCATCCCTGAACAACCTCACCCACACTGAGTCCCCTGTCTGTAGTCCCCTTTACCTGAAGTGGGGTCTCCCTCAATGTCCCCTGGATCTCTGTATCCATAGGGTGTCTCATCAGAGAGGACTCTCCCTGTGAACAGACGAGCAGGTCAGTAATGGCTCTGACCCAGATTGGCCTGTCAGATACCTCTTCTCTCCCAGTCAGTATTTATTTGCTGGTGTGAAATTAGGTTGAAACTAATGACAAAGGTTAGTCCAGGTTGGTACAGGGTGTACTCCTGCATCTTATTTATAATAACTCACCTGACAGCATCTGGACTCTGGGGCACACTCTTTTTCCAAAACTCTCCACCTCTCCATCTTCTCCTTCAATTGTTGCTTCTCCAAAACTCTCCTCCTTTCCTCCTCCTTCTTCAGCTTTGCTTTACCTCCTTTTCACAAACTCTCCTCCTCTCCTTCTCCTCTTTTGCTTGTTTCTTCTCCTGCTTCTCCAACAGTTTCCTCCTCTCCTTCTTCTCCTTTGCTTATTGCCTCTCCTCCTCTTCCCAAAATCTCCTTCTCTCCTTTTCCTCCTTTGCTCGTTTCTTATTCTCCTCCTTCAGCTGCTTCCTCCTCTTCTCCTCCTGAGCTCACCTCCATTCCTCCTTCTCCTTCTGCCTCCTCTCCTCCTCCTGCAGCAGGCGTTTCTCCAGCCCCCGAGCGTAGGCCTTCCACCTCTTCTGCTCCTTCTTCTCCCATCTCACCTCCTGCTTCTGCTGCTCCCTCCTGTTCTCCTCCGCCTTCTGGGCACGTCTCCGCTCCTCCTTGTTCATGGTCCTCCTAATTGCATCTGCTGCCTTGGTGCGTCTTCCTCCGCTGCTCCTCCTCCTTCTCCCGTTTCCTCTTCTCCTTCTCCAGCATCTTCCTCCTGTCCTCTCCCTCCTTTCCCTCCTTCTCCCATCTTCTCTCCTTCCTCCTCTTCTCCTCCACCTTCATCCTGTCCTCCTCCAGCTTCCTCTTCTCCTTCTCCTCCTGCACCTCCTTTCTCCGATCCATCAACCACCCTTCCAGCTTCCGCCTCCTCTCCTTATCCCGCTTCTGGGTGTTCAGGGACCGGTGCCTCCCAACCCGGACATTCCTGACTTTCTCCACTGGTACCATTGTCCTTTTGCCCCCTTGCGGCTCCTTCCATCTCTTCAGCTCTGTAGTGTTGCTCTTATCCTCATCGACCCCGGAACAGCACAGCATCTTGGTGAAGGAATGGGAGGAGCTGACCTGCTTTGAGAGAGAGGAGTTAATATAGACACACTGACTGGACACTCCAGTACATTAACACTGCACTGAGAGAGAGGGGTTAATACAGACACACTGACTGGACACTACAGTAAAGGTTCACTCCTCATCTCTCCTAGAATCACAGGAGCTACAGGGTCCTCCAGGTGTCTCAGCACCTGTGTTCTGACTTTCAGCAACTCTGGAGGCCTGTCTTCAGGACTTGGACCTTCCTGACTCTCCTGATTCCTCTGCCTCTTCTTCCTCTTTTTCTTAGTCTTCTTCACCCAAGCCTTCTCATGGGAGGTGATGGGAGAGAGGTGAGGGATGGGTCTGGGGACAGGCAGCTGGCTGGACAGTGAGGCAGTGACCTGGGGCAGGTCAGTGTCAGGATTAGAAGAGGTGGACATGTTGTCCTCTTCATTTTTTTCAGGGCTGACTTGGAAAGCACGCCTCTTTGCACTTGGACACTGAAGACAGACACAGGTCTTTGCTGTTGGGGTCAGTTCTTCTTATTCTTAATATACCCTCAGTATATGCATTGTGACTGTAATAAGAGTCTGCACAGTTGACTCTACACAAGGACAGAGGGGGCAGCATGGAGCAGTCGGCAGGGAGTTTAATGATCTCAGCGGCGTCACAAGTGAGTGTAGAGGGAGGGACCAGGGGCACCGAGGTCCAGGAAAGGAAGGGGTGGACAGCTGGTTCTCTTTGAAAGCCTTGTCCACCTGGATAATGGGCTGTGGAGGCTGAAGACACACAGGAGACCTTGGTAATGGAGACACCCTTCACTTCTAATTCTGTACGCACTATAAGGTCCACATGCACTGAGTTTCACCAGGTGAGTCTGCACAGTTTGTCCAATAAGATCCTGGACAAGTGTGTCTGTACAGTTTTTTTAAGTGTTTGTACAGGGGTGAGTCTATACAGTGTGTTTAATAAGAGTCTAAACAGGTCTGTTTATATAGTGAGTCCTAATAAAAGCCTGTACAGTCTATACAGTCTATACAGTGCGTCCTATAAGAGTCTGTACAGGTGAGTCTGTACAGTGTGTCCAATTAGAGTCCATACAGGTGAGTCTATACAGTATGTCCAATAAGAGTCTGTACAGGTAACTCCACACAAGGATTCAGGTTCTGTTCGCTTCTCACCTGTCCCGGAAGCTCAGGAGCTCTGACACTCCTTAGAGGAGGGAACTTAATGGGGGCAGCATGGCGCAGTCAACAGGGGTTTCTCTGAGCTCAGCGGGGTCACAGGTGATCGAAGAGGGAGGGCCCAGGGGCGCCAAGATCCAGGAGAGGGAGGGATGAACAGCTTGTTTTCTTCAACAGCCTCGCCCACCTGGATCGTGCGTCTCCTGGGCTGTGGAGACTGAAGACACACAGAAGACCTTTCTGTTCCTGCCGAGTCCCACAACAGGTCAAACTGTCCTAAGACTACTACAAAGAGAAAAAATAAACCTGCTATTCACAGACCTCAGCTACAGGGACTCCCAGGTAATTCTGCAGGATGAGGTCAACGTCAATGTTGGCTGCAGCCTGGTGGAAGCACTTGTTCACCTCGGAGAACTCACACCTGACCTTCGTGTTTTCAAAGTAGGACTTCAGTGTCTCCACCACCTCTTCGTAGTTGTCCTGCTTCATGATTCCTGTGCCCTGGAAGGGAAAATCCTAGGAAAATGGGGAGAGAGAATCAGGTAAGATGTCCTGACCATGTCTGCAGTCGTCAAACCAAACCTCCATTATATGAGCTTGTGTTGTCTGTTGTCTTCACTGTTTTAATTTTGGGATTTGGTAAAATTTCTTATCATATCCTCTGTGAAACTTCACTAACTCAGTAACAACTCCTGTACCAGAGAGAGAGAACAAAGACAGTGAATGATCATCATCATACCTCCACAGCGCCAGACAGGAGATGCAACCTAGGGTTGAAACTGTGGTATCTCTAAAGCCAAAAGAGAGAGAGATGGGGTGTCACCCCGCTGTTGCCATCGATGACCAAGAGTCTCACCACCCACTCTATGATGCCCCCTAGCGGTGATCTGTAAGCGGTGTGTTTTTCAGCCACCCACTTGAAATAACAGCAGGCTGGTGTCCCAGCCCAGCTCCTGTCTCTCTCCCCTTGGATCTGGGAGATTTCCAGGTTGAGTGGGGTGATGCAGATATCTTGGAAAGCTGAGGGGTCAGGAGAGTCACCCCAGCCCCTGTACCGCCCCAATACCACAGTGTAAACTGGACAAGGGGAGGGGTTTCAGTGACTCACTAATCCCACATATGGATATAATTATAATCCCCTCCACCACCACCAATGTGCAGCATCCACCTGGATGATGCGACGGCAGCCATAGTGCGCCAGAACGCTCACCACACATCAGCTATCAGTGGGGAGGAGAGCAGAGTAATGTAGCCAATTCATAGAACACCAGTATTCCATTTCTCCCTAAACATTGTAAGCTTCGAAGTCTTTAACTAACGTGATACCGGAGTCAACAAGCATACTTTTAGAATTTGATTAAAAGGGAATATAATATGGAATTTAATAACGGTATTATTATATCCGTGTACTGCGGCAGGGCTGTGTAGGGCTGTTTCGCCTGCCTGTTCATGCGAGCTGTCTTGTAGCCTACTGGTCTAGGTGCGTGACTACCAACTGGCAGGTTGTGTGTTTGAATCCAGCTGGTGCTGGACCTTTCGGTTTTATTTTATTTTTTTTTAATCGCGTAACATAAACATATTACCGTATGCAAACTGTACTGTATACAATATGTAAATGTATATTTAATGTCTTAACTGTGCCCATTTAAGTATTGAATATTCATATCTAATTTTACCACTGAAGGGAAATCTTAACATAAACATACAGTATATGGCTGGTCTCGGTACTTTAAAGAAAAAAATACACACCAGTATTCCATTTCTCCCTAAACATTGTAAGCTTCGAAGTCTTTAACTAACGTGATACCGGAGTCAACAAGCATACATTTAGAATTTGATTAAAAGGGAATATAATATGGAATCGCGTATCTCAAGAAATTAATAACGATATAATTATATTCATGTTGCAAAAGAACTGCAACGGACATAAAAACTCCCTTGCTTTTAACAGAGCGTTCCATAATTTCTAACTACGAAAATGCCAGGTGAAAGGATTTGTAAACATATTTTGTTAAAGCAAGTCAGTTTTTTCAGCAACACATAAAATACATTTTTCCAAGAAAGTTTAGCCTTTGTCACTAATGAAACCACTAAATAAAGACATAAATATAGAAATCTTAAGATTTGTTTTATTTAATGTTGGTAGCAGGATGAACTGTCAGAGTGTATATTTTGTCGCAAAGTTGCTGCAAGATGTTAACAGTGAAAAAGGTATTTAGAAATGAGTTATTTCAAGATGAAAAAGAAAACATACATGAAACATGGTTTCATTACGACCAGAATCGGTCTTGAGATATTTTTAACTTGATTTACAGTATTTGAGAGGTATGTCTTAACACCGATACTACAGTGCTTAAGTACTGCTCACGTATATGTTTCTAGGTTTATATTATGCATTTCATACGGTCAAATTACTTTTGAGCAACTAAAAAGAAGCGCAAAACGGTATGCGTTTTAGTTTCGTTTTGTGCTGGAACCCGTGGATTGATTAGAGATATCAAGTACATGCAAGTCATTTTTTAAATGTTGTAGTTTGTCTTGAAAAAATGTTACGAGTACATCATCTATCAACAATTACACAGGTTCTTTTTCCATATTGCGGATTTTGGTTAGGTATTATCAAATCCAGTGGCGCTGTATATTAGTTTACTGAATCCCATGTCACATGGTCTGTGATTGAAACCTGTAAAACCGGTTTAATTTGTCACAGCCAGCACTCTTCAGGTGTGAGGGTCTTCTGCTCAGAATGAAACGCTAAAATGTTTGTGTATATTCTAATGGTAGTGGGGGCAAGATGTGTGGGAACAGGTTTGGTTGAAATTGCATTGGAGATCTATGTTCTTCACACCTGAAACATTTTCTCTGAAAGCATGTTCTTCGCAGTTTAACCGATCTTGTTACAGCATGTTACAGTTTACTATTATTAACCATATTAATTTTAAGTGCTTAATGTAAAATCTTGTAAAAATATATTTTCATTGTTCAAATATACATTAAGTCTGACTATCATATAAAAAGTTAAATACAAAACTAAAGAAAAAATAGGGTTAAATAGGGTTAAATATAATTAAATATAATTCAAAATATTTTGCTAACAATGTTAACTGTTTATGAATAATAAAATGTATTAACTAAGTAGGATGGCACAGTTGTTAGTATGTTTTTTGTTTTGTTTCTTTTTCATACATTTTAGCGTTTCATTTATAATTATATTTAATTATATACGTGATTCCATATTATATTCCCTTTTAATCAAATTCTAAAAGTATGCTTGTTGACTCCGGTATCACGTTAGTTAAAGACTTCGAAGCTTACAATGTTTAGGGAGAAATGGAATACTGGTGTGTATTTTTTTCTTTAAAGTACCAAGACCAGCTATATACTGTATGTTTACGTTCCAAAATTAATATCGTTTATGGCCTTCACACGCGTTACAGTATGCTCCTATTCTTTTTATGCTCAGCTACTAAGATTTCCCTTCAGTGGTAAAATTCAATATCTACAACGGGCACAGTAAAGACGTTTACAGTAAGTCTTTCTACAACAGACCAACGTACCACGAGTGCCCCTGTCGGTCAACCAATCACGCACCGCGGTACCCCGTGTCATCTTACCTGCGGTACGTGTCTGTACCGCTCACTTTGAATGGCTGCATCTGTACATGTAAAACGCTTAAAAGCGCTTTTTACATTGACTTGTGCTCTTTCTTTTCTGCTCCACAGGAGTATGCTTTATAACGCATTAGTCTGTGAAGTAAACATTATTTTTTGTTTAATGAATTTCATTCCTCGGTTCGTCATTCTCCTACTCCTGTTGTTATGAATCGCTTCTCTTAACAGCCTGGTGTGTTTTTATTTTGGAGATGTTATATATCTGTAAGAAAAGCCCCCCCTCATGCTGAGGTTGTGGTTTTGAACCTCACCTGGAGCAGTATTGTCTGTGTCTTTAGCTACTGAAAGCAACTGACGAGTTTAGGTGCTGGAGATGAGGTTTAAATTAATTTGGAAGAAACAAATAAAGGTTTATTCTGTATCACACCCAAAGAATGCTCCTCTGCTGTAATGTGTTTCCTTCTCGTTTCAGCATGGAATAAGTAGTTGCAAGAAAATCAGCCGCCTGAATAGGGACCCTGAGATGAGAAGTTCAATATTCTACTGACTGGACTATTCCCGTCTACTCAGTTTCTTTCTCAAACAGCTTTTTTCAAGAAATACTTACAATTTGTGAAAATTGAAATACAATCTTGCTTAAAAATGCAGATTATTTTTTCCCAAAAACTATAAATGGAGTCTCTGTGGTACAATTGCTTAGTGTAGTCAGGTCGGGACTAAAATTAAAGTAAGGTGCTGGTTCAAGCACAACCAGGCTTGCCTTTCTCACTGATCCAACATGAACATCAGCTAGACAAAAAGTGGCATGTAATGTTTAATACCTTATTGATAATTGGAGGGAATACATATGCTTTGCATGTATCGAATTACAGCACGTAACAACTGAGTCGATATCACCGGGCAATTATTTTCTTAAAAAGATATTAAAAAGATATCACCGAGATATCTTCTTAGACGAGAGGAGCACAATGCAGTACCAAAAACTTGAAAAGCTCTCACAGTTAGATTCTGTGTTTTTGTTATTTCCAAGATATGTTTTTAATGTTCTTTTTCTTTATGTTTTCAAGTTTTTTGTTTGTTTTTATAGTTGTTCAACTACTACAGGGATTTACCTATGTTCCCAGAATACTTCTCCTTTTGTGGTTGTTGGATTTTCAGGATACAAATATTTTTTTTCTATTGATAGGACCCCACGCATTACTGAGGGACTAGTTAACTTTAGTTCTTACATTTTACCTGAAATTACCTCAATAACTACAACTCTTTTTTCTATATTTAACTACAGTTGCTTTCCAGACACCACAACTATTCATGATGAATCTCATGAATACATGTCTTTATGAATAATAGTATTATTTATTAATAATTAACTTTAATGGATATCTTTATTAGTAGCTGTATTACAGGTAATGCATGTACAGCCTTTAATATGCGATAGTGAATTTGCAGGTATCTTGGGGAGGGAAGAGAACTGAAATTAAAGAAATACATATTTAAAGGGGGTGCAAGTCACCCCTGTCACATCTGAGTGTTAACTGAATAGATTTGTGGTATTATTTATTGTGTTTTAACTCTATACTCGTGTTTCTCAGGAGACAGCAGAAATATTGAAGATTTGTGGCTAGAGAAAAAAGCGTAAACTTTATAGGCAAATGTAAGGTTACGTTAAAGAAAAAAAAACTTAGTCACCTTTTTCAACGTGATTATTTAAGACAGTTTTTCTGAACAGTATGTCTTCTCATATCTGTGGCTGTGGTCCAACAATAACAGTGGTGAAACAGGCGGAATGAACTGGAGACTCATCCAGTCGATAGTAAGGTTGTGTAGGACCGCACAAAATAGGTGACAGTGTTGAGTAGCGTGGTTTAAACGCTTCATGAGCCAGGCAGGAATCGAACCTAAAAACTTCTGATCCAAAATCAGACACGGTATCCATTGCACCACTGTCCCTACTATCCTCTTACTCAACTGCACTACAGTGAGCTCAGAGCCGCTACTAGTAATACATCGCCCCGGTCAACATGGTCTCAATTAGATTCACGTGTTTTGTACGTGTCTATAATTACTACGTCTTTCGATTTGTCTGGTTTAAAAAATGTCTCTTTTGTCTCTTCAGACAAAGAGTTTATGTGTCTCCCTGAAATTCACACACGAGGGAAGTCACAAGAGGAAGGAAAGATATCGCGTTTTAAAAGAATCCAGAGTGGAGACGCCGGCAATTGAAAACGACGCTTCATAGAGCACGCTACCACTGAACTAAACTCCCGATAGCGAGTCTTTTCCGCAGGTCTTTAATTGTGTTAGGAAGAGTGAACGGTCAACAGTGCACATTTTAAAGGTCAAAGCAAGACAATCAGACGTGAGGATAGATCAGAACAGGAGCCTCTGCTTCTCTGTTTGCTGAGCTTTCGGTGAACGTAAAAGTGAAAGACAAATTCGATATTTTCACTTTTTAATTAAGGAACAAGAAAACACCATCCTTCGAGCCAGATTCAAAACAGCGACATAACAATCGCCCGCTGCTTTTTGAAACAGTTTTACACTCTAGCAACTGAGCTATGGAAAGGTCAACTCAAAACCCACACGTTTTGTCATACGCGTAGCCCAATGTTGTGTAGTGTTTCTGTTTATTTAAATCCCAGTTCGACATCAAATACTCACTCCCATAGTCTCTTTTAGTAGAAAAAATGGACCAGGATTCTACTGTATATTCTACCAGAGATCTTACAAAACGTTTGAAGGGATATCAGTGCAGGCCGAAATTGACTCTTTTTCTAGTGGGATCAGGATCATACAAAACCTTTCTTTTGGATTGAGAAGAGGATCATGGTGACACTCAAATCACCTGTCTTTGTTTCTTTTGAGGACTAATGGATTATTGAGGTGTAAACATCGGTTCAAATCAAAACTCCGCTACTGCAGTTGCTTCTTGGAGAGTTTCTTCAAATCTTTCAACTGAACGTCGATATCTTGGGATATTAACCATGATATCATACAGAGTGTGGTTTTCTTTTGATCGAAAATTGTAATAAAATATGAGCCTCTTTTACCTTTGTCTTGGATGTTTTGCAATGTATAATACTTTCCCGTGCATCCTCAGATAAACATTATAAATACCACAAAGTTACAATATATGGAATAGCATTTACTTTTACATATATTTTAAAATTTACTCTTATTTAAAGCTACATTTAGTGCTAGGTAAAGATAACGTTGCTAATCATGATGTAGTAGAAATGTAAGATGAATTGATAGCTGTCTGAGCTAAAAAAGTCCTAAAATGCCTCCTGTAACAGGCAAGGACTCATAGCAAGATTCAACTCCAAACGTTGCTATTGCTTTGTGCATTATGTAAACACGACCCGTTTCAGCTTCTGGTGAGTGCAGTTTTTCCAAATTGAAATTAACAAGAACATTTTTCAAGATGCACCATGTCCCTAAATCGATCATCAGGACTACTATTACTATCAGGTGAAAGCAGTACAAAACATAAATATAACCTAAATATTAAGAGACTATTGTCTGTCCCCTACTGCTGTAAGCCATGTTCGGCCAACGCTAGAAATATTACTGCTCTACTACAGTAGCAAAAGTGCACAAACCCGACTTAGAAATGGATCACAAGTCAAAAGCTCTAGATGACAAGGATAGGATTCAAACCCACATGTGGAGAACACAACGGATGAGCAGTCCATCACCTTAACCAATCGGCCACCTCGTCAAGAAAGCCAGTCTCTTCAGACATGCGTTGGCACGCTCAAGATCATCTTTCTTCATTCTTGATGGTCGTTTTCCTCTTCCACCTGCCATTTCACTATTTTGCTTGAGTGATGTCAATCCAACAGGCGTGTCCTGTGCTTCAGTGGTGAGTATAGAGGACACCCTGTTGTACACGGAAAGCACATTGATCTCCTTGGACATGAAAAGTGCCAGATAAAAGCCATTTCTCATCCTCTCTCTTAGTATCGGGTCTGCTAGTGCATGAAAAGGAGGCAACTTGCTCAGCGAGCAGGCTCAGCGCACACCGAACGCAGATGTCTCAGAGCGGTGTGTCTAAGCGGCTGTAAGAATAGCGCTCTGCCGGCGCCGTGGTTTAGCTGGTTAAAGCACCTGTTTAATAAAGAGGAAGTCCTGCGTTCAAGTTCTAGCGTTACCTTTCTTCCTGTCTTGTTTTACAGAACAGATCATTTGGGACACTCACATAGGGCTTGATTTGGTTTAATACATGTATTAATTTCCTTTGTGGAACTTTTTTAAATCATATATCTTACGAAAGATGAAATGTGAGCGAATTTTTGTGTGCACCAAAAGTATGTAAATGGAAAAAAAAACGGCGTGAAAGCATTTCTGTGGTGCATTTGGTTGGCGTGTTTGGCTCTTAGCCCAAAGGTGGGTGTTTTGAGCCCACCCAGGGACGCACTTCCTCCCATAGTAAACATCATCACCACAGATATATAATTTGTCCGCAAAACCTTAACTATTTTGATATTTGCAGTAGTAAACAATTGAGGGTTGGTCAGAGGTAAAGACTGCGGTAGAGTCAACATTACCGGGAATTTCCAATAATTACCGACAAGGGCAACTTCCAAGCAGATAGTATTCACCCACGGAAATTTGTTCCAATGGGTGGCGGGAGAATTCACTTATAATCCCGTTGCATCCTCAGCTAAAATAATTTAAAATACAATGCAAAATTATCTGAGAACTTGATAAGCAAAAACGACAGATCGCCGGAGTTATATTTTAATATTTTTGTATATTTACCTTAATTTGAATTCTAAATGTTAACCTAGTGCTGTTCAATATAATGTAATTTTATTGTACTTTTAAAATATTTTAGCTGAGGATGCGAGGGAGGATATTACACATTGCCAAACATCTAAAATAACTGTAAAAGAGGCTGGCATTTTAATAAAACAGGCGATCAAAAGAAAGCTACAAATAGCCCAGTGGGCAAAAGACGTATAATATACGTCTATTAAACGCATACCTTAGACGTCTAAATGTGGTCTACAATTCGTCTAGAATGAAATTCTAATATACGTCTAAAGTTATACGTCAATTATATGTCTATGTTTAGACGTTCATTATACATAAATGGTTGGAGTTCTATTATACGGATACATTTAGAGGACTATTATACATATATGGTTGGAGTTCCGGATAACTTTAGAGGACTATTATATGTATATGGTTAGAGGTCTATTATACGTATAACTTTAGAGGTCTATTATACGTATAAGGTTAGAGGTCTATTATACGGATAACATTAGAGGTCTATTATACGTATATGGGTAGAGGTCTATTATACGGATAACATTAGAGGTCTATTATACGTATATGGGTAGAGGTCTATTATACGGATAACTTTAGAGGTCTATTATACGTATATGGTAAGAGGTCTATTATACGGATAACATTAGAGGTCTATTATACGTATATGGGTAGAGGTCTATTATACAGCAAAGATAGATTTTATAGGTGTAGAAACAAGTAAACCAAGCCAATGATTAGGTTTAGAAATTTATTCTGAAAATACACATTCACACCTGAAACATATGTATTTCAAATTATCCATTGTATACAATCAATCAACAATCAACATATGGGCAATAATCATAAAAAACACAACTAGTCTTAAACTTCAGCTACAAATTCTGGTAACATGGCAATATACAGTATAGTAATGACAAACACAAAACTAATTGCATTAACACAATAACTCAAAACCACATTTTGATTCAAATATACATTTTAAAATGTACAACTTCTATATTTCCAAGAAAAAAAAATATTACAATGGAAGTTAAGACTATTTTTGTCCACTATTTGCAAACCCTGTCTAATTGTCCTAACAGTTAGAACCAAAAACCTATTATTTTCAGTGTCCAGATCTCCTGGCTTCCTGCCTTGCATATGCATTCTTCAAGTAACACATTGCGTGCTCCTTTATTTCTTTTTCTGTTGATGTAGGGTGGGACTTCAGCACCACAGCTAGGAGAAAATTATATAATATTACTTCCCAAATAAATGATGATTAATATCTTCTTTAGTATAATCTAAAAAATGAACGGTTTTTTAAGCTCAAAGCTGAAATAAATGTATAAAATTTGGCTTGCATCATAGCAGTTGAGCAATAAAGTCTGTCCTAATTAAAGAGTACCCAAAGTTTGAAAGTACAACATAGAATAAGAATAAGAGAAACGGCAAAACGATTTTGTGTCATCTTCCCCATTCACACTATTTTATGTGCCATTTATTTGCTTATTCACGTACTATTTTAATCAAAATAATATTAAGAAAGATCTGTATGTATTCAGATAGTATTATTATTGTTCATACTTACTCGTCAAAAGAGGATTGCTGAGATATTTGCGGATAAACTTCTACGTTTGAAAAACGTGTCCAAAATGGTGACCAACGAATACTAGCAATGCATTGTGGTATATAACCGGAAAATATGCTGGGTTCGATATTTTCTCAACGTATGCGTTTATTAATGTTGTCGATATTATGGTTGAAATTTAACATTGATAATACATCGCGGCTATGTGCCCCCTGCTATGAGCTGATGTGCAATTTTAACGCATGCAGTTAGTAAGGATCGGTCACTGTTGTATGGTATTATATATAATGACATTATGGAATAGGATGGGGACAGGCCTGGCATCACGGGGGGAGGGGGGAATGTCGCCCCTTCAGTTTTGGGCAAAAAGATTTACCTAACTTAATTTGCGCCCTAAAAAAATAGTTGTACTTTGTCAATGGTCAGACAACACTAAATGACACGAACAGTCACTCAGTCTGTTTGATGGGCAGGAGGGCTATCGTCCAGGAACTGCACATATCAGTGTTGTTATTGAGTGTCAACATTACGATCCTGTTTGCTCAGGTGGACCGATTCCTTGCAGTAGTTTATCATTATACTTAAATCGTTATATAACTAGGACTAGTTATAGCAGTCTGTGATTTCTGTTGGTTTTACAACATTTTTTTCTTAACGATTCAGAACATCCATGTAGCTGCAAAAATGAACGCTTATGGTACTTTTCGCTCCAGGCAATACAAACCGTGAGAGTGACGAAAAATGTGAAACTGAACTTCATCACAAATACCAGATTGCTAGTTGTATCTTCTATCATGAAGCACTAATCAATGGCATAGCTGCGAGATTTCATTTGGGTAGCTGCACCGTACAGCTCCGTTTCAACCGAAATATCACCCCCCCTCAGAATTTCAGACGCCCCCCAACAGATTTTTCCCCGGGCACCGCGCACTGATGGGGGACGGGGTGTCCAGGAAATGGTATCAACTTTTGTCAAGAAAATAAAAATAGAAACTCTATAGGCACTCAAACATTTTACTGTTTTTTTTCAGGCAGGTGGCAAGACCCCCTCCGCAAAACCCTTGTATGCCAAGCTGTGGGCATTGATTCGTCGAATATACGTATATTTACGGCGAAAATACGGCTATACATATATATACGTCGCCTCGACGTATAATCAACGTCGAATTGCAACCGTAAAATCAACGACATGAATAAACGCATATATAACGTCGAAAACACATCTAACACAGTGCCTGAGGCTTTTTACTGTATCGTGTGTGCCGCAACTAGGAGTATACGGCACTCTGCACAGTGTACGAAGTAAATTATTTTCGCAGTAATTAATTTATTATATTTATTACTATATTTATTATACACGTGTAAATTAATTACTGCGAAAATAATTTGCAGCTACATGGAGGTTCTGAATCGTTAAGAAAAAATTGTTGTAAAACCAACAGAAAGCACAGACTGCTATAACTAGTCCTAGTTATATAACAATTTAAGTATAATGATAAACTAAATTATCAATGTTAAATTTCAACCATAATATCGACAACATTAATAAACGCATACATTGAGAAAATATCTAACCCAGCATATTTTCCGGTTATATACCACAATGCATTGTTAGTATTCGTTGGTCACCATTTTGGACACGTTTTTCAAACGTAGAAGTATTTATCCGCAAATATCTCAGCAATGCTCTTTTGACGAGTAAGTATGAATAATAATACTATCTGAATACATATAGATCTTTCTTAATATTATTTTGATTAAAATAGTACGTGAATAAGCAAAAAATGGCATATAAAAATAGTGTGAATGGGGAAGATGCCGTTTCTCTATTCTTATTCTATGTTGTACTTTCAAACTTTGGGTACTCTTTAATTAGGACAGACTTTATTGCTCAACTGCTATGATGCAAGCCAAATTTATACATTTATATCAGCTTTGAGCTTAGTAAACCGTTCATTTTTAGATTATACTTAAGAAAATATTAATCATCATTTATTTGGGAAGTAATATAATATTATTTTCTCCTAGCTGCGGTGCTGAAGTCCCACCCTACATCAACAGAAAAATAAATAAAGGAGCACGCAATGTGTTACTTGAAGAATGCATATGCAAGGCAGGGGGCCAGGAGATCTGGACACTGAAAATAATAGGTTTCTGGTTCTAACTGTTAGGACAATTAGACAAGGTTTGCAAATAGTGGACAAAAATCATCTTAACTTCCACTGTAATATTTGTTTTCTTGGAAATATAGAAGTTGTACATTTTACAATTTATATTTGAATCAAAATGTGGTTTTGAGTTAGTGTGTTAATGTAATTAGTTTGTGTTTGTCATTACTATACTGTATATTGCCATGTTACCAGAATTTGTAGCTGAAGTTTAAGACTAGTTGTGTTTTTATGATTATTGCCCATATGTTGATTGTTGATTGATTGTTTACAATGTACAATTTGAAATACATATTTTTCAGGTGTGAATGTGTATTTTCAGAATAAATTTCTAAACCAAATCATTGGCTTGATTTACTAGTTTCTACACCTGTAAAACTCTTTGATGTATAATAGACCTCTAACCATATACGTATAATAGTCCTCTAAAGTTATCCGGAACTCCAACCGTATATGTATAATAGTCCTCTAAATTTATTCGTATAATAGAACTCCAACCATTTACGTATAATGAACATCTAATCATAGACGTATAATTGACGTATAACAATAGACGTATATCAGAATTTCATTCTAGATGAATTGCGGACCACATTTAGACGTCTAAGGTATGCGTTTAATAGACGTATATTATACGTCTTTTGCCAACTGGCGTGTCTTCCGACTCCGGGATTTCCTGAGAGATTGTTCAGCGAGCTAGTCCTCCGTCTGCACTTTGCACTGAGCTGAAAGCTGTGTGAGTTCCTTACTGCGTGTCCTGTACTGTTACATGTGCTCTCGTGTAGATTATCTATGTGGAGAACAGCGACAATAATTTTTCCCATATGTGAAGGAAAATGCTAAAGAGCCTGAAAGCTTTGAACATTTAAGTTCGCATGTTTTATATTCTTCATATACTTTATATTCCTTACAGCAGAGTAAGCCAATCGTAAGCCAATCACCAGCGGAATTAACATTAATATACTGTAAAGTGCTGTTACTTGGGAGTGTTAATCTACAATTAAAAGAAACACGTGGCATCTAGAGCTCTAAAGAGGTTAACATACAGTAGACGTCTGTAACAGATCTTTTCAGTTCATTGCTGTTCCTCTGGCTTGGTGAGCCTTTGGAATTTTAAAACAGCGTTTTGCTTGCCTCTCATGTGGTCTGTGTCCATTAAGAGCCGCACCATCACTGTGTCGTGTGTGGTCCTACACAACTACACAGCTATCTACTGGAGTCATCTTTTGTCTGGCTTCCGGTCAAATTCTGCGTAGACTTTAAAATCCTCATGCTCACCTATAAGGCTTTACATGGCTTGGCACCTCAATACCTGTCCGAGCTTTTATCGCCCTACTCCCCACCTCGCAACCTCCGCTCTTCAAATTCTGCCCTCCTTACTGTCCCCCAAGCCCGTCTACATTGTATGGGCGACAGAGCCTTCTCCTGCTATGCCCCCAAGCTCTGGAACTCTTTGCCCAAGGATATTAGAGGGTCACCTTCTCTAAACTCCTTCAAATCCAGACTCAAAACCTTCTTCTTCAGAAAAGCCTTTACTTAACTGGTTCCATTCTTCACCCCTCTGCTCTTCTTAATACCACCTTCCACGGTCTCCTCTATTGTTATTGTTGTATTTTTGTAATTATAATTGTGTCCTATCTTGTGAAATCTTCTTATTTATTGTTGTAGTCTTCTTATTTATTGTTATTATCATCCTGTAAAGAGCTTTGAGAAGCCACCTTTAAAGGTGCTATATAAAATAAAGTTTATTATTATTATTATTATTATTATTATTATTATTATTATTATTATTATTATTATTATTATTATTATTATTATTATTATTATTATTATTACTTATACAGCAGTACAAAGTCATGACGAGGTTGTGAGTTCAAGCCTCACCTGGAGCAGTTTTGCCTGTTATTTCAGCTACAGAAACTTGCTGGTGGATTTAGGTTGGTTGTTCTGTTTCTTTTACCGCTCGATGGAGCTTTATTAATGCAGGCACACCTGCTTCCAATTTTTTAACAATTTACAAAGCCTACAGTGGACGACATTTGGCTCCGGCACACATCAGTTGCTTGGGATATCATTATAATATTTAATTTGCTTTCCCGTCACACCATTTTTATTAATAATGATGTTTATTAATAAATGTTTATTTAAAACATGTCATTTATTATTGATACAGTTTCATTCTGTCTTTATTAGAACCTGTATCACAGCTAATGCACGTTAAGCCTTCAGGATGCAATGGTGAAAGTTGAGTTATCTCAGGGATCGAAGAGAACTGAAATTTAGTAAATCCATATTTTAATAGAGTGTAAATCTTCAAAGTGTTCTGTCACTTCAAAAGCAAGTTATAGGAGCAGGGATTGAACCCACATGGACACTTGTCCCTCGGACCTTAAGTCCAATACATTGACCACTAAGCCATCCTGGTTGGCAGTTTCAACTATTCAATTGCTCAGCCATCCCGGGTTCACCTTTCCAGTTCTGTGTTACACAGTTCATTGAATATATTTGTTAATTTAATATATTAATTGAATATATTTGTTATATTTTCAAATGGGATGGGACAGTACACTGGTGGTTCCCAGGGGAAAACAGGGTTATTGAGCCATTGGGTATTCTGAGAATAAATTGGGTGGGTGAATGTAACCGTGTGGTAAAGTAAAACAGTCCTCTTAGATGAAGCGCTACAGATGCAGCCCCTCAAAGTGTATAAGACTTACATTTATAGTACTGCTGACACAAATGTAACCTCTACATCAGACCAAAATAGAGTTGTGTTCACTTAATCATGTGAAGGATCTCCTCATGAATCTGTCTCAATCGTCAGTGGAAATAGAAGCCATTAAAATACGATACATGTTCACCTTCAACCCCTTCTGCCGGACGTGCTTGTTTCTGGGATATTTGCAATGAGTACCGAATTAAGAGTTATGTGTCCTTACTGGTATCTTTTAAACCGTGAGGGACATTCGGTTATATACAAACAGGACAGAGAGAAAGTAATAATCCTATTTTAAAGTGTCTTGCATTTTAATTTACTGATCAGATAAATTGAAATGTTCTGATTCAGAGCCCCTACAGTTCATGCTAATTAGAACCACAACAATGCTCCTGAGTCCTGAGCACCACACTGAGCACAATTTCAGCTGGGGTCTGACTTTGTTCAGCACGACTTCTTGTTGCAGTTAAGCTCAGAGCTGGAGACGATTTCCATATTCTACCACACTAAGTAGTCCAAAACTTTTTTTAAGTGAAGTCAGGTTGTTAAAAAATTAAACCAGCACCCTGTCACAGAAACGTACTCCGGTCTCCCGCGCAACAAGCAGGGGTACTCAACACTGTACTATGGTGGAGCACTTGTCTGCAGCTGAGCGTGAGCCCTGATTACTGTTAGCAGACATTTCCTCTTTTCCAAAGACATTTTCACCTTCTCTCAGCTTTTTAAAGACGGTCATAAACGCTCAAGAAGTAATTCATTTCAGTTTGAAGTCTGTTTCTGTCTCCGCTCTTGATGAAGAAAAGCTGTGCGTGGGGGACTCCCTCTCTAAAGAGGTTTGCCGTTACCCTGCAAGGGAGAAGAGCCAAAAATCACCGAGGCAACTACTGAGGCAATTAATATTTAACACGTCAATAAATAATAAGAAAGAAAAAAGAAAACTAGCCCAAACAAATATAAAGTTTAGAGCAGCACTCAATAAAAACGATCAGAAACCAAAAGCGCTACTTATGCGGATCAGTATATTCCGATACTGGTGGTTCCGCGGAAGAAATAAGAAAAGCCGAACTCCAAGCACTGTGTTGCCATCACGGCTACTCTGGCTGCAGCTGCTTTAAGATCTGCTTAGCGGGCACAGAAAGTTGTAGGAGGTCAGACTGGTTTGCGCTGTCCAAATAACAGTATGCGAATTTAAGCTTGTTCAAATAAGAGTATTTACAATATAATACATACTTCAAAAGTGTTACTAATTAGCATAAGTGTTTTGGCAGATTGTGGTCTTCAATTAGTAAACGATGAAGTGTTTCCCTCCTCGTGAGCAGACCTGCCTCCATTTACACAGACTCCTGCTCAGCTCTTGATTTCACAGCAGTTTTTGAACAGAGCCCAACGCTGTAAGCAAGTTGAATTATGAAAAGTCATTAGGCACTAGGGATCCCAGTATGCTATCGCATCCTACTTGCACGATCCTACTACATGGTTGGAGAGATCAAGAGGAGATCAAGAAAATTGGACTCAAACTCATGAGATTAAAAGTTTCATGCTGTACCCACCGTGGTAGCTGAGCACCTAAAACATACCTCTACAATCTTTATTTCCTTGTGGGTTGTGTTTAATACATAACACATTCTGATACTTAACGGCGACGTTACAGGGCAACAGATCGCAACCCTCAGCAACAATAAGCAGGACTTGGTTGTCCGGAGTGTGAAGCCAGGAGTATGTCTTGATCCTTCACTGGCTGCTATTTGAAAAGCCGTCATAAATGACGCGTAACAGAGCTTTATGCAGCTGGCTTTTATGCATCACAATGCATCAGGAAATACAATACTATCAGGAAAATAAACCAATTAGAAATACGCAATACAATGTCTGTTCCCAAAAATGCAAGCTGTTTTACACTGACGTCACTCCATTTGCGATAATTCAGATTGTGAAGACAACTGCTCCCTAGCAGATCAAAATATTACACAAAGGCTGTAAAGCACACTCTGAATCGATCCGAATATTTGATTTCCGCGATCCGTTTAGTCAACAACAGGCACCTTGGCGCTTCTCCAGCAAAGCATTGCTCAGTTTAGTGAACTACTGGTGCTTTCAACACACCACCTTGTATAGCTCATCAGGATGGCTGAGTGGTCTAAGGTGCCAGATTCAAGGTTTCATATCCTTCCATTGTTTGGGTGTTCTGGTCTCTGAATAGAGGCCTGGGTTCAAGCCCCATTCCTGACAGCTAGTCTCCTTTTCTCCCCGTCTTGTGCTCGCTGAAAATGACAGGTAGAGGAAAACGGAGAAACCGGTTTGCGGGCCCATCATGGGCAGGGAAATGCTTCGTGAACACTTCAATGTGATTAGCGGAAAGTCAAAGAGGCTTCAATTTCTGCCTTAAGAACTGTTTGGATTGCCTGTAATCGAGTAAAGATTTACATATGCATTCAAAAGTGAAAGACCGAAATATAAAACCAGATGAAGACTTATTAAAACATTGTTTTCCTTGCTGTTTCTCCTGCGTTTCATTAAATGTGACATTGTGAAATCAACCTGTAGCCCTACGGAATGCAGTCACTCCCAGTGACAGCGGCAGGAGCAGAGAGGATTATATCAGAGCTCGAAAATATAGGCAAATTGATTTACAGAACATTTTTATTAAACTTTCCTATCTGCTCAGCCTTACTGAAGTATTTCAGCTTTTTTGTCTATTTCTATACTTTACAGTAGATAGTGTTTAGCCAGAGAAGAGAGATACAAGCACTATACCCCACAGTAACCGCCATTTCCAATAACCTTAACGAAAGCAGGAAGATCAGTTTCTGCTCAAGACAGCTGTTTTCTGAACTGTGAATCTCCAACACTGGCTGAAGACGCTGTGTCTGGGCTCCGCAGTTACATGAGAAAAGACTCAGCGAGCTGCAGGCGCAGTTCGTTGCTCTGAGCTCCACGTGAGGAATGGGCGTATCCTCCTTCCGTTATCATCTTCATACACTCCTCTTAAAACACAGCAAACTCGGTGAACAATGCACTGAGTTTTGCAGTTAGCAGCTACATCACCTTCCAACCCAAAACTGATAACCCATTGAAGCTACGAAGGTCAGTACCTGGATGGGCAAGACCTGCTGGAAAAAAAAAGGCTTGTTGCTGGAAGTGGTGTTAAGAGACTCTTAAGATCTTCCAGAGGTGCTGGTCTAATAGCATTAGTTCCCTTACAGAGTTTACCTTTCATAGATGCGCAAATATTGATGGAGGTGCATGCTTCATGGTGCCTTACAACAGTAGGGACTGCTTAAAAATGAGTCATAGCGTGTGTTCGTTTCCATATACGCCCAGTGCCGCGGTGGTAGAATAAAGTATGATATTGCTTTGACACGCAATACTTTAACTGCAGGACTTCATTTTTTGGTCATTTTGTCTTTCATTGCATTAAGAAGCGTGTAAATCAAAGGCAATTCCTGTGTGTAACATTAATATTAATGTTATTCAAACTGTGGTGCAGCTTTTAAAATCCTTGTACACATTTCTCCATTTTTTTCTAACAAAATTCCATTTTAATGTCCAGACGGGGAGACTATCATTCCAACCAAGCCCCCCTTAAATCCTCCGAGGTGTATCTGTCTGCTAGCATGTATTTTGTAAAGATTTTTCTTTAAGACAGAGAGGGACTTTGAAAAAGGTTTCCGATGCCGCCACGCACTCCATGTTAGATTTATTGCAAAAGTGTGGCGGTAGCAGCACTTACTGTAGTTGTGGCAGAGCGCCCAAGGCAATGGACTAGAAATCCATTGAGGTCTTCCCACGTGGGTTTGAATCTTACTGATTATAGTGACCTTCTTATGTCATTGTGTTCTGGCACAAAAAAAAAAGATAAAGTGCTCTTTCCTTTTTCCTGGTACTTTTGAAATGCTAAATCAATTGGACCCAAAACCTTGGCAATAAGTCCTTCAGTGTCGACAAATGACATTTCGCAGATGGAAGCAGATAACAACGCTCTTTGCATCCTCATGTCTTCTGCCCTACTTCCAGCCTTTGAAAACCTCTTTAGTAAAGCTGAAAGAACCGACTCCGTAGGTGTTGGTCGTGCACAAAGAGGAGCTGTGATAATAGAAGAGGAGGAGTGAGAATGGTGCAGATGCAGACCTGTTTTCTTACACTTCTTTGGAAGAAATTAAAATAAAAGCTGAAACAGCAGTAGCCATAAGAGGAAATGCCTCCAAGCAGCAAGCAAGCACCCCTTGTTCGTATAGTGGTGAATATCCCCGCCTGTCACGTGGGAGATCAGGGTTTTATTCCCCAACAAGAAGACTGGTAGCTTTTCTCCCATCAGATTCCATCTCTCATGCAGTGTGAGAAAGCTTATGTAATATTCCTTTCTGTCATTTTCTGACAACTATTTCAAAGGGGCACCTTGTCAACTCCTAAATGCTTTTTATCAAAATCTACCTATGTGTCTGATTAATTTTATTTTTTTCCCCAAAAAAGTTTATTAATTAACAATCTCCAGTGAACAAAGAAAGTGCCGAAAAGGGTGAGTTCTTGAATCTTGAATCAGCTACACTGAACAGGGTATCTGTTCAGTAGTGGTTAGGATATATATATATACGAGAAACCAGGAGGTCACTTAACTCCTATTAAGCATACAGGATAGGATAAGGACATAACAGGAAAGGAATGGGACATTTTGTGTGTTTGTGCATATGTTAACGCATTATCTACATCATAGTGCCTTACCTCATTTGCATGATACTAAGACCATAGAGCAAGCTCTTCCTCACGAGTGAGATTCAAACCCATGCCTCCAGGGTGACACTATTATAAAATGCTTTGGAAAATGTGTTGGCTTTTATAATTCATCTTCTTTTTGGAGTGAATGTTGTATTTGAGAAAAAGCAAAGATGCTCACTAAGGTAGTGATGACACAGGTTCTGGCTATGCAGAAACTATGAATCATATTCATATGAGGGCATCAGAAAATAATATTTAATTGCACTTAGTTTATGATGCTGTTAAAGTGTATATATATATGTTGCTTGTCCTGTCTGGTTTAAAAAAAAAATAAAGAGCTGCACTGAAAAAAAAAACATAAAAATATGGAATTATTAGTAATGGTGCCAAAATAGATTTTCTTATCAAGAGAGATTCATACAATTTCTCCAATCCCTTATTATTTACCCTTTATTGCATAAATATTTCTTGTGTTTGATTAAATTTAGACTGTGCAACAAAGATGTGTCTCTTTTTCTTAAGAGTTACAGTTAAGAATCCTAATCTGTTTTATACACATTTCTTGCTTAACATGGTAAGCTGTTACACAATTACAAGCCTATCCAATGAGAACAGTCTTAATTGTAAATTAAACAGGACTAAACTTAACATTCCAAGACTATAAAGGAATAAAGCATTCAATTTAGACTTATATTTTATTATACACATAAAGTCAACTGCATGACTAGAATTCTGTTCTAATCAACCATAAGTAAGAGTAATCATAGTCAACATTTAGATGACTAGACTAAATCAAAAGTGGCCGACTACAAAGTGACCAATAGACATTTTAGGAACAAGTAAAGGTTTATTCCTCTGAAAAAAGAACAAAGAAAACACAAAAAGTCAGCTGTGGAAACTTTTACGGATGTCACATGCTGACGCAGCTACCTACTTCAACTAATAGACATTTCAATTGACAAGACTAAGACTATGATTAAAATAAAAACTGGTGACTAAATTGGTGTGTTTTTAAGTCACCTGACTGGATAAAACTCTTCCCACACTGACTGTAGCTGAATGAACTCTTGCCTGTGTGACTGCACTGGTGAACAATGAAGGTCTTCTGTGTGAGTGGGCTGGTGGGCTATTAAGGTACACGAGTCACTAAAACACTTCCCACACTGATTGCAGCTAAAAGGTCTCTCTGCTGTACGAATAAGGGTGGTGTGGTGGCAATATGGCTAAGGATCTGGGCCTGTGGGTGCCAGTTCAAATCCTGAAGCTTACTGAGGAATCCTACTCTGTTGGATACCTGAGCAAACCCCCAAACTCTAACTGCTCCAGGGGTGCTGTACAAATGGCTCCCCCTGTGCTCTGACCCAAAGCTTCTCTCCCTATCTGTGGGCCTCATGGTGAGCAACCTGTGAAAAGATAAATTCCTAATACAAAAAAAATTATATGGCCAATAAAGTGATCTTAATATGTGGGCTCTTCAGGTGATTCAGTCACTAAAACTATTCCCACGCTGACTGTGTGAGTGCGCTGGTGGGCTCTTAAGTTATTTGACTGACTAAAAGTCTTCCTACACTGATTGCAGCTTAATGGTTACTCTCCTGTGTGAATACGCTGGTGGGCTCTTAAGGTACTTGACTGACTAAAGCTCTTCCCACACTGACTGCAGCTGAATGTTCAGTCTCCTGTGTGAATGTGCTGGTGTCTTTTTAAGTGGCTTAACCGACTAAAACTCTTCCCACACTGACTGCAGCTGAATGGTCTGTCTCCTACGTGAATGTGCTGGTGGCTTCTTAAGTTGCATAACTGACTAAAACTCTTCCCACACTGACTGCAGCTGAATGATCTCTCTCCTGTGTGAATGTGCTGGTGTCTTTTTAAGTTACATAACTGACTAAAACTTTTCCCACACTTACTGCAGCTGAATGGTCTCTCTCCTGTATGAATACGCTGATGGACTCTTAAAGTACTTGAATCACTAAAACTCTTCTTACACTGGCTGCAGCTGAACGGTCTCTCTCCTGTGTGAATGTGCTGGTGATTTTTTAAGTAGCTTAACTGACTAAAACTCTTCCCACAGTGACTGCAGCTGAAAGGTCTCTCTCCTGTATGAATGCGCTGGTGGTTTATTAAGTGGCTTAACCGACTAAATCTCTTCACACACTGACTGCAGCTGAAAGGTCTCTCTCCTGTGTGAAGGTGCTGGTAGGGATTCGAAATGCTAGACTGACAGAAACTCCGCTCCTGTGTGTGCCGTAATGGCAGTTTATCCACTCTATCTGAGCAAGGCCTTAAGTGATTCTTCCTCATCCTCTGATTGTGCTGGGGTCTCTTATTCTGCAAATGCTCCATGGAATGGTCTTGCTCTGGGTGCTGAAACAGAGCTGTGTTTTCTCCACCATGTCCTTCAGTGTGCTGTTCAGCAGTGTGAATCATCTGGGGCTCCTTCTCCAGCTCTCTGAGACTAAAACCGCCCAGCTCATTCAGTTGTTCCTCTCTTTGCCCAAGAACAGACATGCTCTCCAGTTCATTAAAACTTTCAACAGTTTTCTCAGTAACCAGATTTTTAAACCTGTGTGTAAAGTCATCGGATACTAAGGGATCGTATAATTGTTTTAGACTCTGCAATGACAATCTCTCCACTTGAACAGAACAAGGCCTAATTATTATCAAGCCCTGTTGGAGCTGCCGTTGTTCCTCCCTGTACTGACTCTCCTCTGGGTGCTGTAACTCAGTACTATTCTCTTCACCAGGGACATCAGTCTGCTGCTCTGCAGTGTCAATCAACTTGGGCTCCATGTCTTGCTCTGGAAGATTTAAAACATCCTGTTCTTCACTGTGCTCTTGTACAGTGACACAGCCCAGTTCATTACAACCTTGTGTAATGTTGTTTGTGTTCAGATTGTTAATCTTCTCTGTAAAATCATCACATACTAAGAGCCCAGGTGTCTCACTCTCAGGCTCTGTCTTCATCATGGGCACAGAGTCCAGATCCTTGACACTCTGTCTGCTGTCAGTGTGCTTCTCACTGAGTGTCTCTTTCCCTTCTGCAGCAGTGAGCTCTGTCTCCTGCATCAGACTGGAGCCCCACTCCTCCTCACTCTGCTGCTGTTCAAGAGAAGCCCATTCCCCAGCATCAGGGAAATCACTAGACTCTGATCCTAAAAAACACAGGACAGGAAACCAAGACCTTTATAATAACAACAACAACAACAACAACAACAACAACAACAACAACAACAACAACAATAATAATAATAATAATAATTAACTTTATTTTATATAGCACCTTTAATGGTGACTTCTCAAAGTGCTTAACATGATGCCAACAACAAAAATATAAGCATGATGAGAATACGCTGTTTGAGGAGACAGTAGATGGTAATGCTGGGCGATAATTCGATAACGATAATTATCGCGATATAATTTTTCTCGATATAATTTTAACAAAAGTTTGATAAATGTTTGATACATATGTTTATGCTTTGCGCATGCGCACAAAATACTACGAGTGCGCGTGTGTGTTGCAGACCAGGCAGCTAACGTGGTGTTGTTAACCCACACGGTGGTGGCTGACAGGATTGAAGAGTGGAGAAATGAGCGACACTGAAGCAAATGTAGTGCTGCCAATGACCAGCTCGAAGGACGATGACATCATCGACAGAAAAGGTCATTCAACTTTGGTAATTTGGAGATATTTTGGCTTTTTACGATCAGACATAAAACAGAGCAGCGTGCACAGCGTTCTATTAAGATATTTATTTTGTACATTTTACTCATGCATATTTTGACATAAAAAAGACTTGAATACTCTCTACTTCAGATTTGTTTAATGTTTCTGCTGTTTGGCAAGTGTTTATTGTGTTCTTAAAATAAAGAGTTGTTAATTTACCAATTAACTGTCTGGTTTCTTCAACTTTCACTCAGGAGAAAAGATCTGCCTTTAAACTTGAAAGAAATAATGATTTGACATTTATCGTGAAAACTATCAATATCGACTGATATGAAAATTTTTATCGTGATAATGTTTTTGGCCATATCGCCCAGCCCTAGTAGATGGTGGCACAAAATACAGTAGGAGCAGATGGGTAAAGAACAGGTAGATAAAGGCTGTTCTAAAGAAGAATGTTTTGAGTCTGGATTTAACAGAGTTTAGGGAAGGTGACTCTCTGATATCCTTGGGGATAGAGTTCCAGAGTTTAGGGTTTAACAGAAGGGCCTGTCATTCACAGAGTGTAGATGGACTGGGGGACAGATAGGAGACCAGAAACAGAAGAGAGAAGGTTGCAAGGTGGGGAGTAGATCGATATTAATTCAGACAGGTACTGAGGTGCCAAGCCAAGCAGAAACTTATAGGTGAGCAGGAGGATTTTTAAGTCGACAGGAAACTTGACAGGAAGCCAGTGCAAGGACTCCAGGATAGGAGTAATGTGAGCAGTTGTACTAGACCTGGTTAGGGTTCTGGCTGCCAAATTATAATAATAATAATAATTGCTTACACTTATATAGCGCTTTTCTGGACACTCCACTCAAAGCGCTTTACAGGTAATGGGGACTCCCCTCCACCACCACCAATGTGCAGCATCCACCTGGATGATGCGACGGCAGCCATAGTGCGCCAGAACGCTCACCACACATCAGCTATCAGTGGGGAGGAGAGCAGAGTAATGTAGCCAATTCATAGAGGGGGATTTTTAGGAGGCCATGATTAGTAAGGGCCAATTGGAAATTTGGCCAGGACACCGGGGTACACCCCTACTCTTTTCGAGAAGCGCCCTGGGATTTTTAATGACCACAGAGAGTCAGGACCTCGGTTTTACGTCTCATCCGAAGGACAGCGCCTGTTTACAGTATAGTGTCCCCATCACTATACTGGGGCATTAGGACCCACATGGACCACAGGGTGAGCGCCCCCTGCTGGCCCCACTAACACCTCTTCCAGCAGCAACCTTAGTCTTTCCCAGGAGGTCTCCCATCCAGGTACTGACCAGGCTCACACCTGCTTAGCTTCAGTGGGTTGCCAGTTGTGAGTTGCAGGGTGATATGGCTGCTGGCCGTATTTATGGCCAGCAGCCAAATTATGGACATACTGGGGTTTGTTCAATGTGGATTTAGAAACCCCAGAGTGTGGAGTGTTACAATAGCCGATTTGGAAGAAGACAAAACTGACCAAAACGCTGACCAAGTGGAAATATGTAAATGCTGAAAAGTAAGGAGCCTAATATTTAGCCCTGAACTTTAATACGTGCTTAGAGAAGTGCTCAAAAGGAAGTAATATCTGCACAAAAAGTAGCTTAAATTTTAAACTTGAGATGGCAAAGATATTATTTAGTAGCATGTAATTTAAGTTTTAAAAACTAATTTCCCAAACTTTAAATGCATTCAAACACATTTAATCTCTTTTAACAGATAAAGTGAAAAGGGACTGAAAATACAGCAGACTAGTATTTTATGTAACATGTTTTTACACAAATTCATGTATAGCCATTTAACGGTGAACAAAAAAATTCAAATACTGTAAATAAAAATGTAAAGAATGTGGGAAACAAAAATTCAATTCTTATACACCACGCAACAGAAACAGAGCTCCTCTTCAGGAACTAGTCTCTAGTTATCATGCAGCATCTCCATCGAGGAGGAAAGGCAAGTCAAGAGAAATTAAGCTGTATCACTGGTTTTATTATACTTTAAACTACATGCATGCACGTTCTAGTACACTCACAATCAATGTGTGTTGTTTAAGCAGAGGGGAATAAGTGCATATAAAGGGGTAAAAAGTATGTCTACTGTAATAATATCACAAGTACATTACATTTACACTAACACTGCACTGAAAGAGAGAGAGGGGTTGATTCAAACACACCGACTGGACACTCCAGTACACTAACACTGCACTGAGAGAGAGAGGGGTTAAAACACACACTGACCGTACACTGGGATGAGTTAATATAGACACAGGCCCTTGAGGACTGTAATTCTTAAACCTATTAAAATTATTTTGTATACACAATCATTAGTATACATATAATAATATAAACCAATACATCGCAAAACTATATATATATATGTCTACTTTCCTAATTACTGATTCAGTGAAACAATTGTTTTCAGCACCGTAACCGTACAAAACACTTCAGTTTCCACTAAAGAATCCCGTTGCTACATCACAAGTCTTTCCCACTTGACTCTGCATCTCTCCACTATATTCTCACCAGTGAGGAAGTTAAAGACACTGTTTTTAAACTCACACACACCTTGACTACATACATGTCACCCCACTGACCTGAGAGCTGCAGTTTCGTGTCCATTTCTTCCTTTATTCCTGCAGGGACTTCACAGGGAAGCGTGTGTCCAAAATGATCTGTCTGTCGCCGATCTCCTTCTGCTCCCGACTCCTTCTCCCACAGCTGCAATCTCAACTTCAGGCTCTCGTTTTCCTTCTTCAGCTGCGCCACTTCACTCCCGACACTGTCTTCCACACACTGTGTGATTTTAAACACGGCCTGTCTCACCTGAGTCTGGGAGACGCTGCAGAGTTTGTTTTCAATCTCATCCTCGGAGTCAGACATCCTGTTTCGGAACACATGTGAAACTTCATACACGATCGATTTGAGCAAATCCTCCATGAAAGAGTGAAGCGTAGTTTCCAGATTGAACAGTAAAATTGCCATATTTAACCAAAGTTGATCACAAATCCAGAGAGATTGCTGTGCTGATACTGATATGACAAACACTATGACTCCTACGCACCTACGGGTCTATATTATTGCAAGGGTTTGAATTCACACCTAAAGCAGGAACAGGAACTGAGCGATCACTCCTCCTACATCCTACCACATGACTCACTTCCTTAGTGATTGTTGCTATGCACTTCACATGAAGGACTTTCAGTATGTTGTATCTTGATGAATTTACAATGAAATAAAATAATAAAAATAAATGTAGCCTTGTTTACAAATATATGTATATAAAATATACACATCAATATATTTACACATACAAATATATATGTTGTATTTTCATATATTTCCAGACCCTTCGCCTGTATTGAAATAAATAACAGTACTTAAACGTGTATTGAAATAAAGGCATTAAACTTTTAATGTAATGGATCCATATCTGAACAATGTCTGCTAATAGACGGTAATGTGGACAATTCCTGTTGCCAATTGGTTTGATATCTCCAAGACATCAGGCATTGAAAATATTGTTTTAAACAGAACATGTAAAATGGAATGTAGGTCAAAAACCTTCTGATAATCTAAGTACACCATGCTACATGTTCTGTGCATCCATTAGTTTATGGGCTTTTATGGGATTTAATTAGTTAGACAAATTATATTTCTGCTTACAATAGATAGTTTTATATCTATATTCATAATAAAGATTGGTTTTATTATAATTGATGATTTCTATAATTTATAGAGATCCTTTGTTTCATTTTCAGAAAAAAACAGCAATGTTGATAGAATAAGAAAAATAAAGTCCCTAAAAGACTGTGATTTGAATGAAGTCTTTTCTGTCCACATTAACATTTTTAACATTTACAGCTGACAAACCAGCAGCATTCTGACAGAAAGAGCAGTTGTAAACTCATTGTTTCAGTTGTCCAGAGGAGCAGAGTGACTGAGAGGTCAGAGCTGTTAGCTGGTATTGTCAGGGTGAGAACAGCTCTCCAGCTCCCTATCATTGACTTCACACCACCTGAGTGTTGATGCTCTTTCTCTCCTGCTCGTCTCCTCTCCACTCCCATCTTTTGTTCTTTTGTTTGATTTATCAGCTGCCCCTCATACATGAAGGAGGCACCAAAGCCAAAACGTTCTGTCTCTTTTCTTTTCAGTATGGAATAAACCTTTACCTGCTCCTGTCTCATTCACTCTCTTTTTCACCTTGTCTGCAGTCTCACATCCTGCTGCTCCATTATCTGCAGTTTCTGTCCAGAGTTTCACCTCCTGCTGCTCCATTGTAAAAATGACTGATGAGTCACAGAACTGTTCTCACCTGTTAACACCCAGTAACATTTCTGCCCTGGTGGCAATTTAAATACCTGATTCTGTATTTTAATGTGTCTGTTTTGTGTTTAATGTCTTCATCTTGCTCTTTTTGTAATGAAATTGTTGTACTTGAAGTTGTAAAACTTAACCCTTGGTTTACCATGAGATTTTGACGTGATTTCTTGTTATAATGTTCGTCTGCATTTGAAACGTTTATATTTCACTATATTTACTAATAATCATACGTACTTATACATACTCCATGTAGATAATGTAAATGAAATCACATGTCACAGTAAAGGCTCACACACCGAGAATTCTTGAAGAATAAAATCACACTGCACAACTTTGGAACATCACGTCCAAGTTTAGTGACAGCAACATTAAAGATTTTAAGCTAAGACGTTTCAGATCACTTTTTTATGAAAGGTTCAAGCAAAGTTGAATAACTTTGCAAGAAACATTTCAAAATCTCAATCAAATCCAGTACGATCCCAATGGATCAATCTGAACTTTCTCCATCCCGACCAGTTGGGAAACAATCTTATGGTAAAAAAATCACACGAAACCACACAGATTCTTTAATGCTTACATCATAATGTTATTAGACTAGGACACTGATGTGAATATGTGTTTGGGTTTCGATTCGCCGATTCTTGTTAAAGAATTGGTGATTTATGATTACAGAATCAGTAGCATCGGAAAGCAGGAGCTCTGTTTCTTAGCAATCTTGAAGGCATGTCTATGTAGAGCACAGTGTGAAAATCTGTACTAAAAAACACCAAGTGCTTAAGATGACATCTTCTTTTACCATTGCAACTTTTAATCTCAGGTGTACTTTTAGAAGGCATAGAAAGAACAGTTGTGTCGACATTTGCATCATACAGCAGAATGGCGCAGTAGAAGCATGCTGGGCCCATGACCTAGAGGTCAATGAATTGAAACCATCCTCTGAGTTTTATGGAAGACTTAAGCACACCATCGGGCCAATGTAGTATAAGAAAAACAAAGATAGCCAAAATCTCTTTCTTTAAGTCCCGTTCTAAGTTTCTTGCTTTTGTGAGCAAACTTACCCAGATCTGCAATATTTTAAAATATATGCCTTTGTTTAATTGGAAATAACTAAATTATTGGTGATATCCAGTTATATACTTGAACGAAACAGAAAAATAACAATTATGACCTACATTTTAACACACTGACCAGAATAATTGAAAAGCTTTGATTCAGAGCCCTTGCAGTTAGTGTTAATTAGAAAAACAACAGTGCTGAAACCTGAGCACAAGTTCAGCTGCTCTCCAGGTTTGTTCCCCACTGTTTCTCGTTGCAATTGAGCTCAGAGCTGGAGATGATCTCTAGATAGAACCGTGTTAACTAGTCCGCAGCTGTGTGCTCCTTTCGAAAGTTTGTTGCAATTGACCCAATGTGTGGTTCTATAGCTGTCAGGTGCAGTTCACTTACATAAAGGGCATTTATTACTGAGGAGCCTGAGTCAGGTAGTAGACGAACCTACAATCTTCTGATCCACGTTATCCATTGCATTACTGCCCTTCCTCTCACATTGCTGAACTGCACCAGATTGAGCTCAGCTCTTATATATATATAGTATATACATTCTATATGTATCCTCCACATAGTATATGGTGTGGTGCAGTGGCTAGGGATCTGTTCCTGTGGCTGAAGGTTGCCAGGTCGTGTCTCATGGCAGGCAGAGAAATCCTCTTCTGTTGGGTTCCTGAGCAAGACCCTTAAACCCAAGTGATCCAGGGCCACTGTATAAATGGTTGACCCTGTGCTCTGACCCCACGTTTCTCTGTGTATCTTATGGAGAGCAAGTTGGGGGTAGGTGAAAAGACAAAATCCTAATACATGAAATTGTATATGACCAATAAAGTGGTCTTATATATGTGTTATCTTATCTATCTATATATATGTATTATTATTATTATAAGTAATACTACAAATACCAGCAGCTAGCCCCTCCCTACAGCTCTTTGATTACCATCCACTGACTGCTCCTCTGTCAGGAAGTGTGAGGAGTCGACACACTGGAGATTATAATGCTAGAAGCAAGACAATTACATGTCAGGAGAAACTTAAAGCTACAGCAGCAGGAGTAGCAGTAACCGCAACAAGGCGGGTAAAGTTCGGCTTTTCTCATTTTCTTCTGCAGAGCCACTGTGTCAGAATGCACTGCTCTGGATATAAAGGGAATTGTGGCTTCAGATCATTTAAACTGAGCTCTGCATTGTTTTATTCATGCTGCCTACATGCTTTGAATTGCTGATATTTCCTGCATGCATTTCTTTTTCAGGTTTCATTAAATTCCTCACATTTGAGCCAACACTTAAATATTTCACTAGGGGTCGCATAATACGCGGTGCAAACCTTATTTACTGTGGATTGCTGTGGCACATGAAGCTGTTTTATTCAGTGGGGAGGTTTGATGCGCATATTACAAATCGAGCGGGCGAGTAAGAAATCCAAGAAGAAATCCAATTAAAAGAAATTAAAAGAATCCAAGATGCGTAGAAAACTGCAGATCTTAAAAATGCAGAACAGTTACATAGTACACTGTGCTGCACCTTTTATATTTCGGTCTTACAAATTTGAATACATACCTTACCGCAAATCGTGCCTTGATTACAGACACCCCAAACAGTTCTTAATTCACAAAGCAAAGGCTATCTAAATGTGCCTCTGTTCCTTTCCCTTTCAGGATATTGTTAAAGATTAGAGAGTACCATAAGTGTGAAGCGAAGAGAGAAACTCAGAACGGAGCTTTAATAAACACAGGGAAAGGGAGTCTTCTCTCGCATTTCAGTGAATCTAGGGTGTGCTCATGAACCGAGCATAGCAGAGGATGAATTTGACCCATTTATGTCTGGGTTATGGGACCTGAATGCTTCCACTGCATCACTCACCGTAAAATGCTGTAAAAACAACTGTTCTTTCGGTACTTACTAAATGTACTCCTGAGATTCAAAGTTTCAATAGTAAAGGAAGGTGTCACCTTGAGCACCCTGTGTCTTTTTAATACAAATCATCACACTGCTCTACATAGACCTGTCTTCAGAATCCTTACGATTGCTGAGAAGCAAAGCTTTTGCATTCCGAGGATACTGATTCTTTCACCGTAAATCCCCAATTCTTCAACAAGAATCAATGAAAAACAAACACTTATACACACTTGTGTCCTAGAGTGAAAGCAATATGATGGAAGCATTTGAGAATCTCCTTCACAGCACATATTAGAATTTCAATTTCTTCCCCATTGCAGAGTGTGTATGGGCGCTCCCTCAGTACCCTAGTTTGTAAAACCACGACTTAAAGGTCGAAGCACTTTTTAATATTCTGGAGTCTCTCATTTGATGGCCAGAAAAAAATTATGTCAGAACTTGAAAAGCTTTCTAAAATTGTTTGGTGCTTCTTATTAAAAGAAATCATAAGAGCACCTGAACAGCTTCAGGCTATCGACTGCTTAATATAGTGATCAGCAGCTTGATAACCAGTTTATAAGGGTGAAAATGATCCTGGAAGCACAACAAGGTTCTAACGGCTGTTTTGGGTTTTACAACCGAATAACAAAACGGCTTCAATTACGACGATTAGACTCAGCGAAACTTTAACGCCTAAGATATTTGCAGGAATTGTAAGTGTTTTGCACGTGTCGAACTTCAAGAACTAACCAAGGCAACCACAGGAACAACATCAAGAAGCACAACCAATTCCCCATTTAAATCTTTCCTGTAAGTTGTGCTTTGCGAAAGCATGAAGTAAACCCCCAGATTGCTTTTGAACATGTACAAAGTATTTCTGATGGAGCGCTATGTGCAAAGATTTAATAAGCTTTACCCCTGCCAATGATTCAGCATGAAGAAGTAAAAGTTTCACAGACAAAAGCAGCTTGCCACTGCAGCCAGTACTAAATGTACTTGCCGGCACACTACCATGTGTACTGCCTCATAAATGATCTTGGCAGACTTTGTTCCCTACATAAATCTGAAAGTGCCAAAGAACATTGTCTTTTAGAAAGTCTATCTCCAAACACCTTGTGCAGCCTCTCAACAGACTAACAAAGAGCTCTTTTACTGATCGTATCGCAAATCAGAGGAAACAAGGTCTTAAAACAGTTACATTTGGCAGTGGTGGGATTTGAACCCCTGCCCCCAGAGAGACTGGAGCCTAAAATAGAGCACCTTAGACTGCTGGGCCACGCTACCTTCCACAGGGGTGGGCTTTCTCACATTGCTGGCTTGTAAAATGCCAGGGGCTTCAGCTCTTGTCATCAGATCTAGTGGAATCATGATGCGTGGAAGCGACTGCACCTTCATCTTTTGAGATGTTTTCAATAGAACAAATGCTACTTTCAACAGCACAAACCGGCACAAACATAGCAATAACGAAGGAGGTGGGTTTCATCCTTTGTGCTGTTTGTGGGGGTGCAACCCCACAGCGATCTACTGAATTGAAGAGCAATAATCAAAATCCTCTGCTATTACTGTTGCTTTTTTCATAGTTTCTTCAAATCCTTCATTTGAACATCGATTATGAAGGATATTGATGATAATATCACACGAATTGTGGTTTTCTTGTGATCACCAATTTTATTAAAATACCAGCCTTTCTTACAGTTGTCTTGCGTGTTTCATAATGTATAATAGCCCCCCTCGCATCCTCAGCTAACACATTTTAAAATTACTTTAGATTGTACAGCATGTATGTTTACATTTATATTAAAATTAAAGTAAATATACTATCAACATACATACAGTGCTAACCTAATAATTCTTGTCAGGTTCTCCAACAAATCTGCGTTGTTATTTTAACGTTTTAGCTGATGATGCAACGGGAGTATAAATGAATTCTCCCGCCAGCCATTAAAAGACCAAATTCCATGGGTGAACATTATTTTCTCAGATGTTGCCGGTAATATTGAATTAAGTTCACAACTGTTGTAGTAGTTCGTCCGTGAAGTTCTACACGTGCAAAGCACTCGCAATTTCTGCTAATATCATAGGCATTAAAGTTTCGCTGTACTAACGAGGAGCGTTTGTGCGCAGCTGAGCGTGAACTCTGATACTGTCAGCAGACATTTCCAAATACGTTTTCGCCTGCTCTCATCTTTTTAAAGACGGTCATAAACGCTCAAGAAGTAATTCATTCGAGTTTGAAGTCTGTTTCTGTTGTCTTGATGAAGCGCAGCCTTATGTAGGAAACTCCCTTTTTGAAGAAGTTTGCCGTCACCCTGCAAGGGAGAAGAGCCATCAATCACCGAGACAGCCACTGAGACAATTAACATTAAACACGTGAAATGCGAGATGTTGTGATTTTTTTTCCGCTTAAGGCTTCGATCGTTTCTACTCTAACGAGAAAAACTTTTTTATTAGATGTGAGATTTGAACAATCGTCTCCAGGGGAAAATGCGACCTGAACGCAACGCCTTAGACCACCAGCTATCTTTCCTATGGTACTTATAATGAATTATATATTTTATTTCTTTCTACTCGTTGATAAGAAAAAAAGTGAAATCATGTAATTAGGGAAATGTCTTTGTTTGTTTCATGGGGAAAACTAGCACGGGCAAATGTAAAGTTTAGAGCAGCGCTCAATAAAAACGATCAGAAACCGAAAGCGCTTCTTAAGCGGATCAATATATTCCGATACTGGTGGTTCCGCGGAAGAAATAAGAAAAGCCGAACTCAAAGCACTGTGTTGCCATTGCGGCTACTCTGGCTGCAACTGCTTTAAGATCTGCTTAGCGGAAAGTTGTAGGAGGTCAGACTGGTTTGCGCTGTCTAAATAACAGTGTGCGAATTTAAGGTTATTTAAATAAGAGTATTTACAATATAACTCATGCTCAAAAGCGTTAATCCTGCACTGGCTGCTATTTGAAACGCCTTCATAAATGACGCGTAATAGAGAGTTATGCAGCTGGCTTTTTTGCTTCACAATACATTGCAATCAGGAAAATAAATCAATTTGAAATATGCAATACAAGGTCCGTTCCCGGAAATGAAACCTGTTTTACACTGACGTCGCTCCTTTTGAGATAATCCAGATTGTGAAGACGACTGCACCCTTGCAGATCATAATATTACACAAAGGCTGTAAAGCACACTCTGAATCGATCCGAATATTTGATTTCCGCGATCCGTTTAGGCAACAACAGGCAACGTAGCACTTCTCCAGCAAAGCATTTCTCAGTTTAGTGAACTACTGGTGCTTTCACCACACCGTTGTATGTAGCTAGTCAGGATGGTAAATGGTCTAAACCGCCAGACTGAAAGATGTCTTTCTATTGCTTGGGTATTCTGGTCTCTGAATAGATGCGTGGATTTAAATCCCACTCCTGAGAGGTACTCGCTTTTCTCTGTCTTGCATTTTTCCCATCTTGTTGTGCTCGCTGATAATGACAGGAAGAGGAAAACGGAGAAACCGCTTTGCGGGCACATGATGGGCAAGGAAATGCTCCGTGAATACTTCAATGTGATCAGCAGAAAGTCAAATAGGCTTCGAATTTCTGCTTTAAGAACTGTTTGGGCTGCCTGTAATCGAGGAAAGATTAACTGCAAGGTATGCATTCAAATGTGAAAGACCGAAATAAAAAAAAAACAGAAGAAGATTTATTAAAACATTGTTTTCCTTGCTATTTGTCCTGTATTACATTATATGGGGTCATTGTGAAACCATCCTGAAGCCCTAAGGAATGCAGTTACTCTCCCAGTGACAGCGGCAGGAGCACAGAGATTATATCAGAGCTCGAGCAGAGAGTTCGAAAATCTAGGGAAATTGATTTATAGAACATTTGATTAAACTTTCCTATCTGCTCGGTCTTACTGAAGTATTTGAGCTTTTTTGTCTATTTCTATACTATACAGTAGATAGTGTTTAGCCAGAGAAGAGAGATATAAGCTCTATAACCCCACAGTAACCGCCGATTCCAATAACCTTAACTAAAGCAGGAAGATCAGTTTCTGCTCGACACAGCTGTTTTCTGAACTGTAAATCTCCAACACAGGCTGGAGGCGCTGTGTGTCCAGGCTGAGCGGTAATATAAGAAAAGACTCAGCGAGCTGCAGGCGCGGCTCATTACTCTGCGCTCCCCGTGAGGAATGCGCGTGTCCTCCCTCCGTTATGACCTTCAAACACTCCTCATAACATTAAGCACTCCTCTTAACTCTTAGCAGAACATTTAAGTTTCACAGAAGCAGTACGCCAGCACAACCAATATTAAAACAGTACGATTTGCACTGACTGGAAAGTGATCTCAGCAGATGTTGTTCCCTGCATAACGCTAAAGGTGGCAAAGCGCATTTGGGTTGAGAGGACGCAATAAAGCTTTTGTTTTCTGCCTTGATGTGAAGGTGACAAAGTATCTCTAAAAACTTTGCTAAGGTTATCAGGAGATGGTCAAAACACTATTCCAAAGATTGCTTTCCAAGTCAGAAGAAAAAGGGTCAGAGAAGCATTTGGCAGTGGTGGGATTCAAGCCCACACCCCTCAAGAGACTGTAGCCTTAAACCAGCAACTGAGCCCACTTGGCCACACTACCCTCAGTGTCTCTCTCCTTGTCTCATTACTTGTTCGGAGAAAGCCGGGTGCCCTTCACTCGTCCAACCTCGTGGCGTTATGACCGTGGAACCAACTGCACCTGCTTATTCTGAGAATCTTCCCCTCTCATGGCGAGATCTCGACTTCTTTAACACCTCTGGATAAAGTTCTTCTGTGGAGCAGGCTTCAGACCTTGATGTCATTTTATTTTTACAGCAGCATGCATCCTGAAACTTTTTTTCATATTTTTATTTGAACAACAAAAATACATATAATACAAATTAGAGCACATATGACGTACCAATAACATCGTCAGGGGCACGTGATATAATGCAATTACACTTTCTGAAAAATCTACTGTCCAGGCAAATGTACATGCTGGTCTACGGGGCTCTTTTCTGCACTGAGCTGCTCGTTTGAAATCCAGAAGGCAACACAGACGCGCTCCTATACCAAGAGTCTTATCTGGACCACCTGGGTAAAAAAACAGGAAACCTAAGCACTAATCCATACTGACAGCTTTTGAAAAGGAGCTCTTTAATATTCACAAATACGAAGACAAGGTATAAATACTCCATAGGTTTAAAATTCAGGAATATGAATGGTCAATTGTTTACAATTGCAGTTTTTATTTTTCGTATGATTAAGCGACTTTTTTACAACATGTAAAAAAAAACAGCACACCTAAATGACAAAAGCCTTGGAGCCACAGAGAAAAACAAATTGTGTTTAAAGTAATTTTAAAGGCTCGAGATAACATTGCACTATAAAAGCAATTGTTTGTCTTCTTTGTGGCGCTTACTTTATGTTGCTTTAGCAAATTTCATGCAGTTTATTTCTGACACAAGACATAACAAGCTTGTGTATTTATGACAAAAAAGCAGGGCAACAATTTCCATCGGCCTTGAACTTGAAATTGTTAAAAAGTAAGTTAAATGCACATATAGTAAATATATTTTCTCATATAATGGTGTGTTTTTTGTCTAAAGAATCCTTCATGAATGGCTTAACAGATACTTTGCATAATTAAAAAGAATATATATATATTTACGAATTTTAACGTTTTATACCATAAAGTTTAATTGTTAACATGAGCCCTATTTATCGATATCACCAATACAGTTCTGGATTTTATTCTGCCTTCCTATGCAAATATTAATTTTCTTTCACACAACAGCTCGCATGTATGGTACTGTAGCTTATTAGCGCCAGGGAGAAAAAGAATGTTGTTGGCTTTTAAATTAGAAACCATTTGCGTTTATACAAAATCACAATGCATTGTCGCAGACATTGGGACATCCTCTATTTAAACACCTATCGTTTTCTCTAATATTGGCTCCTGTGCTTCGGTCCAGTTGAGAGAGGAGAAGACACGGAAAAAAGTTGTGTGGCGCTGGAAGCTCTGGAAGGCAACGTAAAATATTGCTCTGTCTGTTGGTGGATTTGGTATGCACGTTTTTTTCAATGTAAAATGCAATGTACAAGGATCAAATTTGATTCAAAATCGATTAATGTAAAAACCAATAAAGCTCATGTTTTTTATCTAGTTTTATCTCTATCTTTATCTAGTTTTTCAAAGGTCCTTTAAAAAAATGTTTATCGCATACTTCTAAAATTACTAAAATAATAATTATTAAAATATCAGATTGTGTTTCTGCAACATTTCGTTCACAGTACGCCGTATTTAACAATAAAACAACACTCACAATGAGGGCTTTACACGCAGTCCGGGGTATTTTCCCCTTTTATATTTTTGCCACTTTATATAGAACCTGTTATACTCCCAAAAGTGCAGAGTAGCTTGTAAATAAAAATTCACCGCTGGTATAAACAGATGTGTGCTTTGTTTGCCTTTGTAAGCATTGGTTTCAAAAATAAGTCCACAATACATTAAAAACACAAAAAACACAAACTTAATAATATAACAATACAAAATCAATACCAAATCATAAAGCCAATTAAGTACCTATCCTTTGAAAACAGAGAACACCTTATCTACAAAAAAAATGTGACATTTGTATATACTTTTGAATTACAAAGCAGACAGAGTAGTCCCCGAATTCAAAGATCAGATCTTGGCCAATACAAGACAATCAGACGGGAGTTGAATTCGGAACAAGAGCCTCTGCTTCGTGGTTTATTGAGCTTTTGATCAACGTCTGAGTGAAAAAGATTAGCTATTTTAACTCTTTCATTAAAGTACCTTCCTTCGAGCCAGATTCAAACCAGTGACCTAAAGATTCCCAACTGTTCTTACTACAGTCCTCCACTCTACCAACTGAGCCATCAAAGGGCTGTCAGGCACTTTTCTCTGGCACATACTGCCGAATGTAGTGAAATGTTCTGGGTGATTAAAATCCCACTTCGACATCAGGTTTCCAACTTGTTCCTTATCTTGTTTACCTTGAATTTAAGCAGTGAACCAGGATTCTACTGTATACACTTCCAGGGATATCACAAAAGATTTGATGGGGCATCAATCATTCCAGGCGGAAATTGACTCCTTTTCTTTCTCGAGGGATCATATTAAACATTTCATTTGGATCGAGAAGAGGATCACCATGATACACATAACAAACAGTTTCATTCTGTCTTTATTAGAATCTGTATCACAGCTAATGCATGTAAAGGCACAAGTAATAGATTTATTTCGTGCTGAATAGAGAAGAGAGAAAACAACGTTTCTGAAAAAGGCTTCACAGCTGAAACATTATCTTTTCTCTGTTCTCTTTTCAGCATGGAATATACCTTTTACTTATTCCTTTGCAAACTATGCATGCTGACGCAGCTTCCCACCTGAACTAATGCATGTAAAGCCTTCGGTATGCGATAGTGAGAGTTCAGTTATCCCGGGGAGTGAAGATAACTGAAATTTAGTAAATTCATATTTAAATAGAGTGTAAATCTTCAGTGTTCTGTCACTGCAAATTTGTTACAGGAGTATAACGGAAGTGGGGACTGTACCCACGCCGACATTTATCCATTTGATGGAAAATCTAATGCTTTAACCACTCAGCCATCCAGATCTACACTAAAGCCCCTTTTACATGGGCTCATTTCTGAACAGATTGTCAGTTGTTTAACATTTCAATATGAATCGGATTCAAACATTTGCAATTATTCACCTATAAAAAGATCACTCCAACTAATCAATGGCCCAGCCATCCTGGGTTCACCTTTCCAGCTCTGTGTTACACAGTTCATTAAATATATTTGTTATATTTTTGAAGGGCATGGGACTGTAGGTTGGTGATTCCCAGGGGAAAACAGGGTTATTGAGCAATTGGGCATTCAGAGAATACGTTTTGTAGGTGAATGTAACCGTGCACTAAAGTAAAGAAAACCCTCTTAGATGAAGCACTACAGATGTAGCCCCTGAAAGTGTACAAGACTTACATTCATAGTACTGCTGACACAAATGTAGTCTCTACATCAGACCGAAATAGTAATGTGTTCGTTTAATCACGTGAAGGATCTCCTCGTCTCATTCATCAATGGAAATAGAAGCCATTAGAATACGATACGGTTCACCTTCAACCCCGCAGCTGATGGATGAGCTTGTTTCAGCTCTGTGAAGTTGGCCCCTCTACAAACAACACAAACGATGAAACCCACCTGTAATCAGTCTGTTTGTCATTACTATATATATATATTGCCATGTTACTAGAGCTTGTAGCTGAAGTTTACTAGTTGTGTTTTTATGATGATCAGCCTTATGTTGATTACAATATTGTATATAATGTATAATTTGAACTACATATTTTCCAGGTGTGAATGATTGTATATTTTCAGAATACATTTCTAAACCAAATCATTGGCTTGATTTACTAGTTTCTACCCCTATAACATCTATCTTTGATGTATAATAGACCTTTAACCATATATGTATAATAGTCCTCTAAAGTTATCCGTATAATAGAACTCCAACCATTTATGTATAATGAACATATAACCATAGATGTCTAATTGACCTATAGCGACATACGTATATTAGAATTTCATTCTAGAGGAATTACGGACCACATTTATACAGTACGTCTAAGATATGAGTTTAATAGACGTATATTCTACATGGTTTGCCCACTGGGATGTCCCGATATGAATTGAACAAAGCTAGATACACATTTTCTAGCCTTCATTACAAGACAGTTTATTTCTCAAAAGTGTGTTATGTTAAAAAGAGAAAAACAAAAATATATGGATGACAATATTTAAAAGATAAAGATTTTACTTTTGAGAAATTGTCATTTTATGTATCCAGACGCTTTTCAACCGCTGGGTTTAGAACTTTGCTCTGCTTCCTGCATCATTTTCAGTGTTATAAACTGGGTGTGGAGGTAGCGATCACTTTGTAGAGCAGTTGATAGGCTGGAGCTGTTCAGACTACTCTTGTTATTTCTCAAATGCTTCCATCATTTTTCTTTCAGGCTAGGACGCGAGTGTCTACATGTGTTTGGTTTTCGCTTCTCTGACTCTCATTGAAGATTTGTGAATTAACGACGAAAGAATCAGTAGCAAGGAAGGCAGAAGCTTTGGTTCTCAACGATCTTGAAGACAAGCCCATGTAGAGCAACGAGTGATGATTTGTACTACAAAACACCAAGTGCTCAAAGTGACGTCTGCGTTTACCATTGAAACTTTTCATTTCGGGTGAAAAACCAGTTGTGTTGAATAGCTCCCTTCAGCAAAAGTGTGCTGGGCCCCTTACCCTGAAGTCGACGAATGGAAACTATCCTCTGCTATGTGCATTTTGCGCATGATTGATAAGTACACCATCAGTTTAATGAAGTGCATTGAAACTGATTTTTTCTCTCGTGTGTGCAAACTTCACACTTATGGTGCTCTTTAATCTTTACAAATATGCAGATGCCCAAATGTATCTTTGGATGTTCTGAGATCCTTGATAGTTTTCTCAAATCCTTCAAATGAACATCCATATCAAAGCAATTATGTATATATATATTCCAGTTGAGGTACATATAAAAAATATCAACGTACATCTGTACAGTGCTCATTTAATAATAATTGTCAAGGATTGTCAAGTTCTCTCACAAATCTGTTTTCTAATTTTAAAATATTTTTGCTAAGGATACAATAGGTGTATAAATAAATTCTCCCGACAGCCAGTTGAAGATAAAATTCCACACATGAAAATGGTTTTCTTGGACATTGACTAAAGTACTTAATTCTTTACTTGTTGTAGTTCCACATGAGTAAAACACATTTCCTCCAAAGTTCAAAAGGGTTTGCACAGAAATCCCATCAATTTTTAGCGGAGATTATGTTTACATCGTAACAATCTGAGCTTGCACAACTAGCCCTTTGTTTAACAGCTGCACAGGGACACATTTTTTCACCATTCATACGTTTGTAGTTAAAGAAAATAAAATACTAGCATTTTCCTGCCAGCTGGTAGTATTTCTTCTGCACTGACGAAGAATAATCAAGAATTTTATTTAATCTTTCGCAGGCTGTAATTTCCAGAAAAAGAAGTGAATACTTGTATTAAGCTAAATCAAGCCGACGGAGATGCACTGCCGTTGTTTTTCTGCACTTTTCGTTAAAAGGAGAAAAAAATCACTGACATTTTTTTGCAGTTTTTTCTTCTATCCTGATAAGCAAGATTTGTATTTTATCTTCCAGAAGTTGTATGAATTTCTTGAAGTTCGGAAACAGCTTGTTCTAGAAAGGAAATGAACACTTGCTTCAAAGTAAATCAAGCCATATCTCTCTCGCTGTGTGTGCTCTTATCTGTCCATTTCTCTCTTCTTTCACTCTGACAGTCTGTGCAGAGTCTCTGAAGGGGATGTAACACCACTTGGCAAAGAAGAAAAATTCTGAGGCAGAATAAAAAATTATTCTCTTCTCTGTCAGATTCACAGTTTAGACTCACACTCAGACTGAAGTTCAACTCCATACTTCTCTCTATCCTCACAATCCAGAACAAGAGTTCATTCAGACAATCAGTGCTGCTTCATGAATAATATCAGAACAGCCTGGACTCAGGTCACATCTCCCCCTTTTCTCTTTTCTCACAGCCTCCTAGAGACAGAGAAGAGCTCCTGGTTCTCCTCTCCATGAACAGGGCTCAGGGATCACTGATCTGGCAGCTGTGGGTGTTAGGAATCCCTGGTAGGAAGATACACAGATCCTGTGCAGACGCAGACACGGGTGATAGATGAGGCAGGCGAACAAACCAAAACGACAGGCAAGGTCGTAGTCAAAAGGCGAAAGGCAAGTCGTAATCCAGGAAGTTCTCCGGTAGCAAACAGTCCGAGGCGAGAGGCGAGGTGCAAAGTCGAAAAGGCAGAAGGGGAATCCAAAATCCAGAATAAACGTGGTACGGGGAAAAACTCCAGGTAGAGCTCTCAAGGAGTAGACTCAATACTGAGCAGTGGGAAACAGGTGAAGAGGGTATAAATAGCAGTGCGCACCGCACCGTGAGTGTGTGCAGGTGGTTTAACTCGTGCGGCGGCGTTTGTTAATAATCACCCGCTGCTGGGGCTGATTAGCTCACTTACGATTTGATCTTGACTGCCTGGTGGTCGTGACAGTGGGCTCTGTTCCAGGTCAGATGCAAGAAGTTTTTATTAACCCTTTCCCGGACTTCCAGCCCTTCAGTATTACTTTCTTTACTGTATGTCAGCCTCCAAAGATGTTTTTTATAAACGTTTTATAACACAAGTGAGTGTGGAATTATCTTAGTATTTATGTAATTAACACCAGTAGTGACACTGTGATCAGTATATTGATTATCAGTAGCCAATGGTCTGAAGGTCATGTCTACAATAGTGACCAGTTGACCAGTCTGTAGCTCTGAGCAGTGATTCCACACCAGCCCTGGGATTCAGCGTCTCCCACACATCTCTCGCAGACAGTCTTATAAATATACAGTTAAACAGAGTCTGATAACAGTTATACAGTTAATTAAATCATCAAACCCGCAGAGGAACTGAGAGATCAGGAGTCTGAAGATTACACTGAAGATTCGTGTAAAACCCTTAAAAGCGCTTATTTCAGGGACTCGTGCTCGTTCTCGACTACTCCACATGGGTACACTTTGTAACGCATTAATCTGCGAAGTAAACTATTTTTTTCTGTTTAATGAATATCTTTCCTAGGTCCGTCGCTCTCTTTTTCCAACTGTGATGATTCGCTTCTCTCCACAGCCTGGTGTGTTTTCATTTAGAGTTGTTATATCTGTAAGAAAAGCCCCCCGGGCTCCGGACAGGAGTCTCCTCCAGCGGAGACTGCCCTGTTCTGTCAAAAAGAGCGCTGTGATGTCACAGACACTAACAGGATCGCCGGGATCAGAGAGCAAGACCGCGGGAGGCGCACGGAGAGCATGCAGGAGAGTTATTGATCACTTATCTATCGACAACCAATTAATTCAACTGAAGAACCGTAGAAAAATCGATTAACTTCACCGATTGGTGAGTATTGATTCTTTTCTTGACCCTGTTTGAATATCTAGAAAACAGTCAATAAAGACTGTATCAATCAATTACCATAATGTGTTTAGTGTTAATAATGTTCAATCCGAAATTAAACAATGATTATTCATATTATTATTTAGGCAACTGTATCCTAGAGCTAGAAAATTATATTCCAAGTTGATAAATGTATGTTACAGTTTAAATGCATTTTTCCAGTGTTTATAAATCATAAGAATGGTAACCACAGCGACAGGCGCCCCGTCGCTGCACGCCTCTAAGTGTCTCGCATTTGTCACAGAGAGCAGTGTGACGTCACGAGCAGCAACTAAAACTAATACCAGTGTCTTCATGTTAATATTAATGAGAGCACAACTGGTAGTTTTAATGCTAGTGTTCATGTGAGTATTAATGACAATAACGCTACTGATAGTTTTAGTTTTAATGTTCATTTTCATGTTAATATTAATTATAACTAAAGTGTTACTGTTAGAGTATTAACACCAGTAGTAATGTTAGTTTTAATAATATCATTACTGTTATTATTAGTAGTTTGTGTCAGTGTTAGTGATAGTGTTACTGTTGTAATATTAGTAGAATCAATTTGTGCTAGTTATTATGTATCTGTAGATAAGTGTATTTGTGGTATCTGTGTGTGTGTTGTCTGTTCATGTGTGGGCTGTGTGTCTGTGAGTGTCTGTGAGCTTGTTGTGTCTGTTAGTGTGTGAGCGTTTGGGGTCTCTGAGTGTGTGTCTGTAAGTATGTGTAATGTCTATTTGTTTCTGTGAATGCATGCCTGTGAATGTGTGTGTTTGGTGTGTGTCTGTGAGTGTGTGGTGTCTGTCAGTATGTGTAGTGTCTATGTGTCTATGTGAGTATTAATGATGATAGCATTACTGATAGTTTTAGTATGAATGCTAGTATTCATATTAAAATTAGTGAGAGTATATCTGGTAGTTTTACTAATAATATAAGTAAACATGTGAGAGTTTGTGATGATAGATACTTTTAATTTTAGTTTTAATGCTAGTATTCATGTTAATATTATACTGTGATAATTATATAGTGATAATTATACTGTTAGTATCAGAGTATCATCATCATGTTAGTTTTCATGACAGTATTACTGTAATTATAAGTATTATTAGTCTAGTAGTAGTTTTGTCAGTGTTAGTAACAATGATAGTGTAAGTTTTGGTGATGGTGTTATTGTTGTAATATTAGCAGTATCTGCATTAGTGTTAGTTATAGTGCATCTGTACCTAAGAGTGTATGCGGTGTCTATTTGTGTATATAGTGTTTATTTGTGTGTCTGTGAATGTGTGTGAGTAAGTGTGTGGGTGTGTATCTGTGAGTGTGTGAGTGTCTGATTGTGTGTATAATGTGTGTTGTGTCTGTGAGAGTGTGTTGTGTCTGTGGGTGTAAATGTGTGTGTAGGTGTATATCTGTCAGTGTGTGTAAATGAGTGTGGGCTCCACTGGTGTGTTTGACAGAAGTGACCCATCAACAGGTGTTGAGGTCCAGAGTAGCTTGTGAATTGAAACACTTTCTAGAGTCCAGACCAACATCCACTGTGCACAGCTGTGTATGTACCATGCACTGATCGATTGCACCACTGGACCTCTGTAAGGCAGGCTCATACACAGATTGTAAAACTGGCACAAACGTAGGGTGAAACACAGGGTTTTGGCTGTGGATACATCTCAACATGGGGGAAAGGGACAGTAAAATAGTAAGGAAAATACAAAAGAAGAAACTGAAATATATGCGCTCACTGTAAAGTAGGAAGAAGTAGAAAGCAAAACAGCTTTGCGGATAATGCGAAGCAACATTGTTTTGTGTCAATCAGCTCACGGATTTCACTTCATGTGCCTTAAGCTGTGCAATTTGTATGGTTGTTGAATGAGATTCTTCACAAGCCTGGTCAATTGCCAGTGGAGAGCTTCATGACACACACCTTCATGAAGACTCTCTTTAAGATGATTACACCTTTCATTGTCAAGTCGCCTTCTTTGCATACAATGGTAGCACCAACACCAAGAGAAAGGATGAGAAATGGCTTTTATCAAGTGATTGCAGTGTTTGTTTGACTGAGGATCCTTGTGTGCTGAACTGTGTAGTGCAGTAAAAGAGAAGGTTTGTGTCATTCAAGACTGTAACAGAACAGAACAATACAATTACAATGCTTTTATGAGCGTAAATATTAGTGGTACCTCACAGTTCTTATAATGGTGAAAACAGGAGAACCTTCTCTACATTTTTGACTGATGTATTTAAAAGGCAAGAAATACTATCATTATGCAATTGAGCTCCTCTAAATGTTGTAGACTGATTATAAAATGTATAGAATTAGGAACAAGTAATAGGTTTATTCCATGCTGGAAAAAAAGAAGAAAGAGAACACAACGTTTCGGCCGTGGAGCCTTCTTCAGGTGTGGAGTAGACATTCCTTACATTCACCCTCTACATTAGCAGAGAAAAGAAGGACAGATAGTTAGTGTCACTGGACACTGTCACTGGATGGCTGATCTCTTCTCCCTCATTATGCAGGCTTACCCACTCATGAAAAACTGTCCTCCAGCGATAGTCAGCTGCCATCACTGACTCAGACATGATGTTCATGTACATATTATACCTTAATTGTACCTGGCACTGCATTACAATAATTTGATCAAAATGTCTAATGAACAAACAATAATCAAATATTTTCCTTCCTTTAGTAGATAAAGTCTTTGTCCAAAAATGAAGCATTTGTTCCTTTCCTCTCCTACCAGCCTTTATAAGTCACCCAGTTTTCTCTGAGCCAACAGTGTGAAGTATGAGGCAGTCAAGGCTAACACAGCCGAGCGCTCTAAAGAGCTGGATTAAAGCTCCAGTCTCTTTGGGGGCATTGAGTTGGATTCCCACTGCTGCCAAATATCTCCAACTATCTCTGTGTGAAGAAGAACTTGTTTTTTTGTTGTTACATCCCTGTGGTTTAAACCAATTTCAGACCTATTAATTTAAACAACCATGCTGTTCTTATGGCACGGCAAACAAAAATAACATGACACCTCCTTTAAAACACACATTTGCTGCAGAGGGACCAGGAGAACTCAGCCTTATAGTGTAATGTAATTTTCTCATGCTTGTTTTCAGATAATTGTGATCGAATCTATGATAAGATCTATGACCCTTCATAAAGGTAGCACAGATATAACGTGCCACGTTTTCAGAGAATTGCATTAAATACAGGTCAGAAGAAAGTGACAAAATGTCCGCTAGACAGTTCAGCAATTTCATCAGTGTTCTCTGTTGTTCAGGTGTAGAGTGTCAGCCGTTACAACCAGGAACCATACAGTTTCAGGCGTCAAAAAGACTTCCCCAAAACCCTGATTCTCTCCTTGCTCCTATGATGGCATCCACACATTTCCTGCAACAAAGCCGGGATACAGTCTTCAACAACACAATTGAAAAGCTTGTTTAGAGAACCACACAGTGTCAGGCGTGAAAAAGACTCACCTAAACCCTGATCCTCTCCTTCCTACAATGATGTCATCCAAACAATTCCTGCAACAAAGCCAACAAAACGAGTGAAAAGAATATTCCCTAACCCTGCAATCTTTCGCAATGAAGGACTGTGTGTGGTCTGTGTTAAATACACTGTTCATCATTTATAATAATAATCATAAACCTTATTTTATATAGCTCCTTTAAAGGTGGCTTCTCAAAGTACTTTACAGAATGATAATAACAATAAAATAAAAAATACACAAGATAAGCAGGATGAGGATATACAGTTAGAGGAGACAGTAGATGGTGGTACTAAGTACAGTAGAAGCAGAGGGTAAGGAAAAGTTAAAAAAAGGTTCTTCTAAAGAAGAAGGTTTTGAGTCTGGATTTGAAGGAGCTTAGAGAAGGTGACTCTCTGATATCCTTGGGGAGAGAGTTCCAGATCTATGGGGCATAACAGAAGAAGACCCTATCACCCAGGGAGTGTTGACGGGCTTGGGGGACATATAGGAGACCAAAATTAAAAGAGCAACGATTGCAAGGTGGGGAGTAGGGCAATAATAGCTCAGAAAGGTACTGAGGTGCCAACCCATGTGGAGCCTTATAGGTTAGCATGAGGATTTTGATGTCAACACAAAACTTGACAGGCAGCCAGTGCAAGGACTACAGGATAGGAATAATGTGATCACTGATCAGGCATAGTGCAAATTTCTTCATTGTGGCCGCTGGTTCATTTTCGACTGTCAGCCTTTAATAAGTCCTCTATTTGACTTGATCAACACCAATCCCTAGAGATTAAATCAGTGAAAGATTTATTTGACAGTCTGTCCTGAGGTACGTCTTTCAAGATAGTCTTTGTCAGCTGAACATCAAGGCAGAAAAAAGCTTTAATTTTTCTACTCAACAGAAATGCTCATTGGTCCCTTCAGCTTTATGCTGGCAACAACAGCTGCCGAGAATCAGTGCAAACCGTAGTGTGCCATCAGCTCCACTTAATATTGCTTTTGGCTACACCACAGAGAGAATATAATATCATGCCAGTAGCAAGGACTCGCTCGTGTGTACAGAACTCTTCCATTGTACTCAGCCTCTTGATGTGGAATTGGGAGTCCAATCGTTCTGTACACCTTCTCACACGCCTCAATTCATCTCTGATCTCTGAGACTCAATACCCACTTCTGAAACTCTGAAATCATTCACATTTTGTATCAGCATTTGAAAGGAATTGGGTGAGAATTTTCTTACACTATTGTTATATTAGCATTACTGTAGTGTTGCTAATGTGCTACATGCAATTTATAATCCTAAAATTTTAAAATTCCCACATTTGTAGTTGATTTTGTGTGATCTTCACCTTCACACTATTTTATATAGTGCACTATGTGCCATTTATTGCTTATTAACGTACTATTTTTAACCAAAATAATATTAAGTAAGACCTGTATGTATTCAAATAGTATTATTATTATTTATACTTACTTGTCAAAAGAGGACTGCTGAGATTTTTGCAGATTTCTTCTTTGTTGAAAAACATGAAAGTATTAAACCAAAATGGCGACTAACGAATATCAGCAATGCATTGTGGTATATAACCGGAAAAGTTACTGTGTTTCCAATGTCAATTATATATGCGTTTATTAATGTTGTCAATATTACGGTTGCAATTTAACATTGATAATACATCGCACCAAGGTGCTCCCTGCTGTGTGCTGATGTGCAACTTTAACGCATGCAGTTAGTAAGGAAATGGTCACTGTTGTAAGGTATTATATATAATGACATTATGGAATAGGATGGGGACAGGCCTGGCGTCGCATGGGGAGGGAGGAGTGTCGCCCCCTCAGTTCTGGACAAAAGGATTTTTGAACACTTTCTCTTACTTAACCTGCACCCTAAAAAAAAGTTGTACTTTGTCAATGGTCAGATAACACTAATTGACACTAACATTCACTCGGACTGTTTGATGTGAAGGAGGGCTATCCGTCCAGGAACGGAACATATCAGTGTCATTATTGGGTGTCAACATTACGATCCTGTTTGTTCAGGTGGACCGATTCCTTGCAGTAGTTTATCCTTATACTTAAAATCGTTATATAACTAGACTAGTTATAGCAGTCTGTGCTTTCTGTTGGTTTTACAACTATTTTTTCTTGTTACCGTCGGATGTAGCTGCAAAAACGAATGCGTTAGGTATTATGTCGCTCCAGGCAATACTAACCGTGAGAGTGCTGAAAAATGTGAAACTGAACTTCATCGCAAATACCAGATTGCTAGTCTTTATTACAGAGATGAAGACAAATTTCAGTGGCCAAGTTCGTTGCAATCGACCCGTTGTAGATACCGATCAGCCTCAAGAAAAAAACATCACTTGTTTTTTTTAAACATCACTTGCCTTTAAAAAAAAAAAAGAAAAACAGAGTTGTAGGTATTGAGGTAATTTCAGGTAGAATGTAAGAACTAAAGTTAACTAGTCCCACAGTAATGCGTGGGGTCCTATCAATAGAAAAAAAATAGTTGTAACCCGAAAACACAACAACCACAACACGAGAAGTCTTCCGGAAACCTAGGTAAATCCCTGTAGTAGTCTAACAGCTCTAAAAACAATCAAATGAAACAACTTAAAAAGAAAAAAAAAACATTAAAAACATATCTAGGGAGCAACAAAAACACAGAATCTAACTGCAAGAGCTTTATCAAGTTTCCTGTACTTCATCGTGCTCCTCTCGTTTAAGAAGATATCTCTCATCTATCTGTGTACAGGTCAGCTGGAGGTCCACAGCTGATGGTAATTTAAGTAAGTAGCTGTGCTAGCATGCATGGGCTGCAAAAGGAACAAGTAAAGGTTTATTCCATGCTGAAACGAGAAGAAAGCAGTGGAGCCTTCTTAGGGTGAGATACCAAGGCATCGAAAGTTTATTTTTAATTATTGTTCCAAAAAATGTTTGTTTTCTTTCTTAAATGTTGTTGATTAAAATATCTTATTAAATGTGAAATATTTGATTAAATCTATTGTGAATGTCATTATAAATCGGTAAGGTGTCAGTCTCGTAAACCGAAGATCGCGGGCTCCAACCCCGTCCGTGCCTATTTAGTTTGCCAAGACTTGACTTTATCTATATCGTCAATTGTCTTGCAAGGCAGAAACCTCTGTAATAAGAAGAAAAGAACTATCAGCAGTAGTTAATAATCCTTTGACAAAGAAATGGGCGCATTCAAAACACCAGCCTCCACTGCTTGGTAGAATGGCTGAGTGGTCTTAGGTGCCAAACTCAAGGATTCAATCATGTGTAGTGACAGTTTTATGTTATTCACAACACAGATTTCCATTCATGTTTATTAAGATGTGTAATTTGTATGTTGGTTGTATGAGAACAGTTTCTTCAAAAGTCCTGTCAATTAACAGTGGAGAGCTAGCCGACGTATGTCTTCATGAAAACGCTCTTTAAGGAGATTAGAAATGTCTTGAACAAATCTGCATCATATTTTTAAAATAGTTTAGCTCAAGATGCAACGGGAGTATAAATGAATTCTCCGCCCTCCATTCCAAGATAAAACTCCATGTGTGAATCTTATCTTAAGTTGATGATGTTGGTCACTACTGGAAATTGCCCAGTGATATCGACTCAGGTACAGTACTCAGTTGTTATGTGCTGTAATTTGATACATGCAAAGCATTTGCATTCCCTCCAATTATCAATAAAGTCAATAATGTATTAAACATTACATGCCACTTCTTCCCTAGATGATGTTCATGTTGGATCAGTGAGAAAGGCATGCCAGGTTGTGCTTGAACCAGCACCTTACTATCATTTTAGTCCCAACCTGACCGCACTAAGCAATTGTACCACAGAGACTCAAATGGGTCAGTTTTCTCCATTTACGGTTTTTGGGAAAAAAATCATCTGCATTTTTAAGCAAGATTGTATTTTAAATTTCACAAATTGTAAGTATTTCTGGAAAAACGCTGTTTCAGAAAGAAACTGAGTAGACGGGAATAGCCCAGTAAGTAGAATATCGAACTTTTCATCTCAGGGTCCCTATTCAGGCGGCTGATTTTCTTGCAACTACTTATTCCATGCTGAAACGAGCAGGAAATGTTTCAGCAGTGGAGCCTTCTTTGGGTGTGATATAGAAAAAAACCTTTACTTGATTCTTTCAAATTAATTTAAACCTCATCTCCAGCACCTAAACTCGTCAGTTGCTTTCAGTAGCTAAAGACACAGGCCATACTGCTCCAGGTGAGGTTCGAACTCACAACCTCGGCATAGCTCCGCTGTGTACTGCCGTATAAGTACCGCACGCTGACCAATTGCACCACTGGAGCTGTGAAACACCCACTCCTCATACAGACTGATGTGGCAGAAACACAGGGTGAAAACAGGGTGTCGGTTGTGAATCCATCTCCACATGGGGGAAAGGGACAGTACAATAGAAAAGAATATACAAGAGAATAAACGGAAAGAATTGTGCTCACTGCAAAGAAGGAAAGAGGTGGCCGGATACATAAAACAGCTCGGTGGATAATTTGTAACGACATTCTTTGCTGACAACCAGCAGTCGGATTTCTTTTCATGTTCCGCTGTGCAGTTTGAACGTTTGTTCTCCCAGATCGGTTGGTTATATGAGATCAAGTGATATAAATTAGGACTAATCAGAATCAATACAATTGACGTCTGGCAAAGGCAAATAACCTTTGCACATGATCTGGAATGTGACTGGTTAAATTTCAGCACAGTTGCAACCCCCTTTATAAAGGGTGTGCACATGTATACAACCAAGGCATTGAAAGTTTTTTGTTGTTTATTGTTCCAAAAAATGTTCCATTTCTTTTCTTTCTTAAATGTTGTTGATTAAAAGATCTTATTAAATGTGAAAAAATCTGATTGTGAAAAGGTCAAAATGTTAGTGAAAAAATGTGTATTGTGAGGAAAGATGAATTGTGGGAGCCCCTTGACTCCTCACGTCGTACTGTATTTCTCTCTCATTCTACTGGGAGTGGTGCTGTCACTTCTGGATAAAGTCTGTCAGTGGTCATTCCAGACGGGTCAGGTACGACTGCGCTTCGGCACAAGAAGAGATATGTGACTTGCGAGGATCCCGACAGTGTTAACTCTCTTCTGGAGCCTGGATAGCTCAGTTGGTAAAGCATCAGACTTTTAATCTGAGGGCCCAGGGTTCAAGTCCCTGTTCAGGCAGTTGTGTTTTCCTTAAATCTATTGTGAATGTCATTATAAATCGGTAAGGTGTCAGTCTCGTAAACCGAAGATCGCGGAGTCCAACCCTGTCCGTGCGTATTTCGTTTGCCAAGACTTTACTTTATCTATATCGTCAATTGTCTTGCAATGCAGAAATCTCTGTAATAAGAAGAAAAGAACTATCAGTAGTAGTTAATAATCCTTCGACAAAGAAACGGGCGCATTCAAAACACCAGCCTCCACTGCTTGTCAGGATGGCTGAGTGGTCTTAGGTGCCAGACTCAAGGACTCAATCATGTGTAGTGACAGTTTTATGTTATTCACAACTGTTATTCATGTTATAATAGACCTCTAACCATATACGTATAATAGACCTCTAAAGTTATCCGTATAATAGACCTCTAACCATATACGTATAATAGTCCTCTAAAGTTATCCGTATAATAGACCTCTAAATTTATCCATATAATAGAACTCCAACCATTTATGTATAATGAACATCTAATCATAGACGTATAATTGACATATAACAATAGACGTATATTAGAATTTCATTCTAGACGAATTTCAGACCACATTTATACGTCTAAGGTGTGCGTTTAATAGACGTATATTATACGTCTTTTGCCTACTGGGGTGTATCAGGCTCCGCTGCACAGCAGTGGAAGTATAAGTGTATAGATGAAACCTTTAATGTATTGTTCGGTTTCAATCAAAATGCTTTACTACTACAAGAGAGAAGTATAGTAAGAAGGATGGAACAAAATGTATGATTTATTGGAAGAAAACATTTTTTATTTATTTATAAGCTCGTGTCATCCAGCTCTAATACAAAAGCGACTCGCATCTTCAGCCCTTTTTTTTGTTTGTGATCATTAATTTCTTTAGTTATAATCAACATTGATCTTTTTTTAAAATAATCAAACACGCAGACAGATTTTTTAAAAGTATTAAGAGTTGACAGGGTGCCCCTTCGGAATAGTCGTCAGAAAATGTGAGAAAAGGAAAGTTACGTACAGTAAGCTCTCATACACAGTATTTGACATTGGAATCTGATTACAAAAAAACTACCTGTCTCCCCAGCATTTGTCGGTGCTGTTGTTTTTAATTTACATATTGTTCGCATTTTAATGATTTTTTTTAAAAGATTGAAAAAATCACTAAATACGAAACGTAAAAACCCCAACTGGAAGCAGTTGACCATTCATATTCTTGAATTTTAAATCCCTGTGTTTATCTGTGTCCGAGTACCTGGTGCAGCTATTTTGAAAGCAGAGTCTATGATTTATTGCGAAAGCGCATTGCCACCAAGGAAAAAAAAAATCCTGAGTTCTCTTAAGAAATACCAAATTATCTCCTAATTGGGACTCACTCGCTGAATGATCTCTCAAGAAATCCCGAGTGAGATTCAACAGGTGTTTCCTGCAACAGCCACGACAAGTGTGAAGACGTTCTCTGGATTTCCCGAATATGACGTTAAATTAGTTCAAATCATTTACCAGGTTCCCACGTACAAAAAGGCCCAAGGACTCCAGCAGTCTTACAACCACTGTCCTGTTTGCCTCACCAGACACGATCTCTATTCTGTTGTAATCCACGATGACCCCGTTCTTCAGGTGAATTATCATGTCCTTAGTCGTCTTTAATCCCTATTGCTCAATGCATGGTGAAAGCATTGCATACATGTGTCTGACAATGAGGAATGGGCCCCTGAGACACTCATTTGCTTGTTTCACAAATGATCGTATTTTACCAGAGATTCCGTTTGGGATTCAGATGTGCATTCGGACAGCAATCCCTTTAAAAAAATGATACGTTCTGGATGAGGTCAAAGGTGCAGGAACACTGTATTTAGGATGTGTTTGTAGTGATTCTCTGTCTCCTGCTTCAATGCAGTGATATATAGATGTGCTCCTGTAATTTATTGGTACATGCCCAGGGCAATAAGCAGTCTGAGGATTTATTTCCAGACGGCATAGAGCAGTGAAGCAGTGAAGTAGTGTAACACACTGGATCATTATGTTATTATAATCTATTCTACTTATATTATTACATACAGGTCTCTAGCTTCAACACAGTGATATATATATATATAGGTATGCTCAGTGATTTATTGATACATGCCCAGGGCAATAAGCAGTCTGAGGATTTATTTCCAGACGGGCTACAGGTAGTGTTGTGAAATACTTCAACACACTGGATCGCAGATTTAGACCCCCTGCACTCTTACTCCTTAAAAAACAAAGAAATTAAGATATCTAGCAATCACATTGTAACAGGGGTGACAGTGACTTAATGCTTATACTAGTGGACTTCTGGTACCTTTAGGGTACGGTTCCCTGAAGGGCTCTTGAACCCCGCATTTCAGATGCCTAGCTGTATCGCTGATGTGTTGCACCTCAGAATCGCTTTTAAACCTTACCTCTGGTATCTTTAATCCCTATTGCTCAACGCATGGTGAAAGTATTGCATAAATGTGTCTGAAAATGAGCAATGGGCCCCTGAGAGACTCATTTGCCTGTTTCACAAATGATCATATTTGACTAGAGATTCTGTTTGGGATTCAGTTGTGCATTCTGACAGCAATCCCTTTAAAAAAATAATACATAATACATTCAGGTCAAAGGTGCAGGAACACTGTATTTAGGATGTGTTTGCAGTTATTCTGTCTCTAGCTTCAACACAGTGATACATATATATATGCTCAGTGATTTTTTGGTACATGCCCAGGGCAATAATCATTATGAGGATTTATTTCCAGATGTGCTAGAGGTAGTGTTGTGAAATACTTCAACACACTGGATCGCAGGTTTAAACCCCCTGCACTCTTACTCAAAACTTACAAACCCAACTCTCTTACTTAAAAACCAACAAATGCAGATATGTAGCAATCATATTGTAGCAGACACTCATTTGCCTGTTTCATAAATGATCATATTTTACTAGAGATTCTGTTTGGGATACGGATGTGCATTCTGACAGCAATCTCTTTAAAAAAATGATTTTACCTTATCGCGGCTTTGCCCCTCTTGCCTCTTTGGACAATATCTCCATCTTGTGGTCGTTGTTGGTAATGTCTTCTTATGCCATTTTTTTATTTCAATTCTCTATTAGTTGATTCTAGAATCTCTACAATAGAGTTGAAAACATCAGTTTTATAGCAGACAATATGACATTATTTATAGTCCAATTAGGAATGCATTACCCTGTTTTTAACATAATAACAAATTAAAATTGATTAAAACTAAGTTTGGAACACCAGGGAACATAAAAAAAGATTTTTAGGAAAACCATGAGGTTCTGTGTCCGATGCCTTTGATTTTTTTAAATTTGAAAATAAACATCATATAACAACAGCTTTCATTCCTAGGAGTGAAAAATAACAATTTTTGAAGATATATTCGATTCTAAAACACTACAATAAAGTTAAAAACATCAGTTTTATATTACATTATTTTTAGTGAAATTGGTCATTTATTAATGATTAATATAATCTCCAATTAAAAGTGATTAAAATTACGTTTGGAACAACAAGGAATACAAAAAAAAAGATTTTAAGGAAAAAAATTATGTATTTTGTGCCAGGTGCCTGCAAGGGGAGAAAGCTAGAATCCTACCCAGGCTCCTGGAGCTCTGTCCTGGCTAAAGGAGGGTGAATCCACCCCCTTCAAATCTCCATGAAAAAATGATATTTTTAAATTTGAAAAAAAAAAAACATTATAGAACATCTCTTTGTCCACAGAGTGCAAAAATCCAACTTTGAAGAAAATCCATTGACTGATCCCTGAATCCTGAAGTTTCTTCGCATGATATCGGGCTTGCAACCATTTTCTGGAAAATGATGAAAAATGCAAAAATGCAAAAAAAAGTTATCAAATCTAGAGCCTAAGAGTAAAAAAGGACAAATGTATATCTCCAAATAATTTTATGTGCTTCAGAAGAGCCTCGGAAAGTTTTTTGCATACAAGAATCCACGCCCGTTTGCACGTAAGCACACATGCAAGCAAGCACATGTGCATGCGAAGTCATCCTCTCCAACTTCTCCAGACCTTGCTGGGTGAGCATTTGCTCTGGTAAATTAGGTCACATATCATGTTTAATCATTTCTTCTCAACACACATACTGGTGCACGTTTTCTCTATGAAAAAAAAAACATTTTTCCCTTGCACGATTTCTAGTTTTGTTTTCAAAGAGAGAACAGAAAGAAAAAAAAAATAAATAGTGTCGCAAAAGAACTCTGTCGCCCTTGGTAGATGTCAAACGTATTGGACATGAAAAATGCCAGATAGAAGGCATTACTCTTCGTTTCTCAGTGTCGGGGCTGCTATGTAAAAGAGGCAATTTGCTCTGAGAGCAGGCTCAGCGCTTACTGAACGCAGATGTCTCAGAGCGGTCTGTCCAAGTGGCTGTAAAAGGACAGCAGCAAGAATACGTAAAACAGGTGTAAAATAAAAAAAATAAAACAATTTAAAAATAAATACTAAATGGGTTTAACATTCAGGAATGTGATTGGTCAGTAGCTTACGATGAGTGTTGTTGGTGTTTCTTGTGACTTAGCGATTTGAAAAAAATATTCAATTTAAAAAAGGCTAGAGCTCCTTTGAAAAAAAAATAGTTTGTATCTGTGTTGTAACAGCTGCGCCAGAACTATTCAGATAAATCAGAAAAGTACTTGAACTTGACTGGTTTATATTCAGTAATGTGCATTGGGAACGAAAGGGAGACTTACATGGATTTTATTAGGTTTTAGGAATCAGAAAATTTATTTTTACGAGCAGAAATAACTTCCTGCTTTCAATGCTTTTATTGTTTCTGCTTGTAACCTCGAACAGAAAAAAACAGTACTGACTCACAGAAACGCCTCGGAGTTTCTGTTTCTGGGATTTAAGAGGGATGTATGAAGACAGTAAAGGGGAGTTTTTTTTCCCCCGCTGTAGAGTATGAAGGCGGTGTGACGAGTCAGGAGGGAGGAGACGCGCATTCCGCACGGGGAGCGCAGAGCAATGACCCGCACCTGCTGCGCGCCGAGTCCTGTCCTATATAACCGCTGAGCATGGACAAACAGAGTCTCCTGCCAGTGTTGGATAATTATAATTTAAATAGTTTTCTTTCTGAGCTCCAAACTTATTGGACTGTCGGTAATAGCGCTATTATTTCTTTCTTCTGCTCAAACAGTGCCGGGCAAAACTAAAATGATAACCCTGTTTCAGAAAGATTGAGTCTGAGGGGAGGAAGGTGGAGGAAGTTAGATGTAAAGTGTCCGGTCTTGTCAAGGGTAATAAAGCTCATTAGATCTGATTAACCAGTTAAAATGAAATGGTGTGCTTTCTACACAGAAGCCAGTTGTCTTTTTTCAATGTGGCGGTGAGTCCGTCAGTCACATAACAGCTAGGCAGGACTGACAGTCTTGTGTGATCTATTTCATCTCCTGTTACCCCATCTTCCAAAGCCAATGGTCCAGTCCAGCCTAGAGTGTCCCAGACTGCTCTGTCAGTGACAGTGGAAGGCTTATCTTTTGTCTCTTGTTCAGCTAGGATGTATGACAAATAGTGACCCCTCAATGAAGGGAACTTTAGGTTTTGTCTGTGATTACACCCCCTGGCAATGTTACAGGCGTTGGGGGGGGGAATCCCCGGTGATCCCACAGTCGCCCATAGACACTGGCTAGTCTACACAAACCTCCATTCAGCACAGCCCTGACCCCTGTTGTGTCACCCAGGTCTTCTCTGTGAGACAATGATTATTCAGGGAAATTTAAGGAATGCATTCCAAAGCAGGCAATGGAAGTATGGAATTAAAATTAGTCAAATCTTTATAGATGGAGTATGTCACCTGTTTAATATACTTTTACATTGTGACAAAATTGAACAAATTTTAAGTCCGCCATATATACATGCAGCATTTTAAAGACGTGTCTCTGCACTGCACAGGAATCTCGGTTCACTTACAAAAACTTCAGCTTATAACCCATCTGAAGTGTGTTTAGTTTCTAATTTTTTACTGCTTGTTCTTTAAGGTTAAGGTACGAACTCATTGACGTTGTTGATTTAAAATAAGACTATTGACAAAAAAGAAAGTATTCATCACAAAGGTATTATGCCAAATAAACTCTAGTAATCAACAGCAATTAAGAAAAGAAAACAAAGACATCTTCTGAGGATGCCAGATGGAAATCAAACACACACACTCACACTTAGGGCTAATTTTACCAGAAACCAATTAACCCACCAATGATCTTGGACTGATGTCTGAAAACCAGAGCCCGTGAAGGAAACCAAAGCAATATAAAAGTTCTTCAGGTATTAGAACAGACCTAGCTTATCAATATAATACTTATGTCTGAACTTCATAGAATGGTGACACTTCAATCTTTCATATTCAATGTTTTGCACAAAATCAACAGCTGAGAACAGACTGTCATATACCTTTATCCACTGGTTTTCAGAGCAGAGACATCCATGTGGACAAGAGTACTTTCCCTGTGGTCCGCCGCACTTCAGCTAGCCACGTTCTGGCAGGGTTGTGTGTACTCCTCTGAACGTGGCCTGTTTTGAATATCGGGCATTTTGTGCAAATTAATAATGTGAGCATATTAGTATGATTTGTGTTGAAGCCAAACAGAAAATCGCTGTAAGAACTTGAATTTAATCTCCAGTGTCACTCCTAAATGCTGACCATCACCCATCTTCTGATTTGTAGATGCATGTGTTAATGGATATTTCTTGTCTTCTTTTATTCACCCATATGCTCTTCTCTGCATCATTAAGTACTTCTGGGTCATCTCTTGTACCTTGTGGCATCTTGGCTGGTGATGAATGGCAGGTTGCTGCTATAAAAATAACATGCCTACCAATATGATTATGTTGAAGACAAAACCAAAACAATACAACTGTTTTGCACTGTACAATTTACACTATCACAAGCTTGTCATATTTACAGTCATCAAATGATTTGGGCTGCTGTTCCAGTGAACAATGTCGTTTAAGAAACAGATTCAATTTCAAATCTTTAGATTTTAAATATAAACCACTAACAATATGGTAGAGCCATGTTGTCTTTAACCTATTCAGAAACTACCACTTAAATTGTAAGAAATTGTTCTCTAAACACATCTTGTGGGCTCTGTTCTCGATGAATTGGAAAGGTGTCGTTCATGACTTCCAGTACTCTGTCGATCTCTCTCTTATCAAGAGACTACCCATCTAACGCTGCAGGAAACTCCAGTGCCTGGTCTGGGAATGCTGTGCTATTCAGATTCTGTCAATAAATTTCAAGAATGGTTCACTTCTCAAAAGCTTTTTTTTTTGTTTACACGATGTGGCATTTCTCTGCAGTAACAATTGAGGGTAGTTATCTGCCTTCTATGCTCTTCTGAAAATGATGTATCTTTTTGGCAGTCCCATATCCCTTCCTTATATCCTTGCTGGTGAGAATGAGAAATGCCATTTTTAAGACAATAACACAAACATAATTCTTAATTCTAACATTAATTTTAAGCTACAAGAAAATATATATCTTCAAAATATGCACTTTAGTACACTTACTGAGTTTCTGTTTTGGAAATGGTTAGTGATCCAACCACTCCAGAGCTTGTCCTTTGCCTTGAAATGATTTTCTGGAAATGCTGTAATCAAAGAGGAGCTCTTCTCCTTCAACAATGTCATTTTTTGTCACAGACAGGATTATGACAGGCTGTTCGTTTATATAAATGACCCTCTTACAGCCCTGATGTATTTATTTTCTTTGATGGATTTATCCACCTTCTGATCGTCTCCATATCCGTGAGGCAGGCACAGTGTTCTTCACGAGCATCAATGCACAGTTTTTGTGCAGGTCCATCAAAAAAAGAAAAGATGTATCTTCTCTCCCTCTGCCATCTGTGCCGTTAGGGCTTCAGCGGCTGTCTCTGTGATGATCTCGCCATGATAATCACACACCACCTCTCCTTTCTGAAAACCTGGAAGTCGCAACCTTCTTCCCCTTCACAGGATTGTCACTGATGCTCAGGCCTTCCCAGATTTGATGCTTTTCTATCTTTTTAATTTGCTTGTCATTTGGTGGCAGTTCTGTCTTGGGCTTCCACTTCTCAAACACTTCAGATACTGTTGATGCATTGGCTGAGCAGTCCATCTTTTGAATATAGTAGGTTACCTGATAGCCATCTAGTGTAAAGGTCTAGAAGGAAAACCACATCATAAATCCTCAGAATATATTCCAAACTTAGTGTTTGTCGGTGAAGATAATTGATTTGTAAACTTGCCATTAACGGTCTGCAGTCTCACTTCCTCTGTTCTGATTTCCACCTGTCATGACTTCTAGTCAGTTTCAGATGCTCCTTTTTTTTTGGTAAGCTGCCCATATAATAACACTGGAAACACCTTTATCAGCTGCTGAAAGGCTGTAGCATCATCCATCTTCGGACATGTAAATCCTGCAGCTGCTGTTGTGGATCTTGGCCTTTATCCACTGTTGTAAAATTTTTAAATAAAATATCACAGGTCTCTGTAACACAGTCAAAAAATAACTGAAGAGGTGTACTGTATTCAAACTTACTCCACAGCAGGCATGCATTCTTGTCCAGAGTCTGATGATTGATTGCTTGACCTGAAGTTAAAAAAAAAAGAAATGAATGATTGTTTTGTGAGAGACTTATTTTGAGATTGTGATGATGCTTACTAAACTCCTTGTCCTGCAAAGCCTTCAATTACTTTGATTGCCGAGCAGATGCTGGCTGAGTCGGTATTCTATAATGTTTCTCTGTGGGCTAAGTAATCCCACATAATGCTCTTCTGTGCATCGGTTACATATTTTTCTGTCAACTCAATTGCCCTCCTGGCTGGTAATGAATGGCTGGAGGAATCTACAAAACAAACAAGCAAGCATTTGTGATTGTTTCCAACCCACAGAAATATAAAGTAATATATTATTCTGCTTACTTCTCATGCTGTCGTCTCAAGTTGTTGGAAGGACTGTGAATTGGCTCTCCCGCAGATGAACTGAAAAACTTTTTGTCTCCCTTCACAGCTGCTGACCTGGGCATTACAGCTTAGTTTAGTGAAGTAAAGATGAAACAGCTGATAAAACACAAATAAAATGCAATTAAGGTACATTGGAGATTTTCTTAAATACTATACATGATGGTAGCTATGCAAGTGGAGGTCTTTTGTTCTGTATTAACAGGGATTTTAATGGGCTTCTATGAAAATTGGCCATGGTGTGAGTGTGCGAGTCCTGTGATGAACTGGTGTCACATTATCGGCGATACTGTGCTTTGCACCCACTGCTTGCCAGGATTATTCCAGTTCCACAACAACCCTGAATCGAGTGAAGGGGTTTATCAGTGTAGCCATCCACTTGCATGTTCCTCTTCACTCAATGCAAAGGAAGCCAGCTGCTGTGATGAGGTTTTGTGCTGGTTAACAGCAAACTAGACCATCTTTTTGCCCACTTGTTGAAACAACACTTTCTTTGCATCTATTCCTTGACCTGTAATAGCAAAAATTAATACACCAAACTGTAAAAATCCCATATATATGTGTGTGTGTGTGTGTGTAACTTATTTGTTGTATGAAAGTATTCTTACTGTCATGTTCTTTACCACCCCTGGGTGCTGCAGGTCCTTCAGCTGGAGAAAGGTATGCAGGTAATACAGCACAAGATAATGGTCAGGCAGGGTGTTCTTTTCAGAGCTGTGTGTGCAACACATCTCTCTTTACAACCCTCAACACCTTCCAGCAATCTCTGGTACTTGGTTATGGACTCTGCATCTGTCTATATCTCCGGGAGAAAGTAATACTATCAACATCTTTTTTTGTATTTGAATTAAAAGAAGTACAGTTGAATAAAGTTAAAAAATGAAAAGTACCTCTTTCTGGTAATCTCTTGGCAACATTCTTATAGTTTTTCTTCTGAATATCCTTTAAGATACTATGGAAGTTGATGATGAGGTTAACCAAGCTGGGATCATCTACTTTCACATTGATAGCCTTCAGGATGTAGCGCGGAAAACGGTTTATGTTCTTGGTATAATTAGCAATGGTTTGGTGAGACAGTCTAGTGGTCTTCATTTGGTTACAATAATTGTGTTTTGGTTATGTCCTTTACAGAGATTAAGGAAGATGCAGATCGATCCATTAAAGAAACAGGAATCTGGAAACATTTTCTACCTGAAAAATGTAAAGTCACAATGTTTATGGCTGACATTTCACCTGGGTGAATTTTAAGCTAAGGAGTAAAAACATGTTATGGAAATATCACTGCTCAATTGTAAATGCCTTTAAAAAAGAAATACCTCCTGAGAGCAATCTGCCACTCCAAGATCCTTGATAAGGTCCTGTTTAAACCCAGCCCGGTGAGGAGCATCCAGGGAGTGCTTTCTGTCCAGTCCAGAAGCTACCGTCTTCCTGAGAGCCTGATGATGGCTTTGAAGTACTGGGGGCCAGTAGGAATACAAGATTCACATTTAAAAATCTTATACCTATAAGACAAACTAGAATACAAGAATAAAATAATAGATACATTTGTAAAAATAGAAAGTTCTCCAGAACTCATGTCTTCCCCTTCCTCCTCTGCTTCAGTCTCTGGCATCTCTTCCTCCTGGACAGCAGCCTCTTGCTCAGGGCATCTGGATTATGGGTATATAATTTTAACATACCTTTACATAATGGTAAATTTGAAAAGAAACAGAAGATATAAATTATAAATATCTCACCTTGATGATGTGTCTTCAGGATTCCACATAAAACAGTCCATGGACTCCACCAGTCTCACAACCTCACCAGATATGAGCTCTGTGCTCTTGCAATCCCCAACCTGCCCATTCCTCAGGTGATTCAACAAGTCCTTCTTTGCCTGGAGTGAGACCTCACTGATCTCCTCTGCTGAGGCTCATTTCATACACACCACCTTTAAGAGAAGAGGAAACTGGTCAAATGTCTTCAGGCAGGTCTTGCACACCAGAGGAATCCTCATGCGTCCTCATTATTTTTTTGAAAATAAATAACTTTTGTGTAAAGAAACAAGTCAAGACTGTTCCAGTTTCTTAACTGAGCCTTAATTTTCTCTCCAATAGCTTCACTGTATTGTTTATCGTATTTTTTTTTCAGAATTATACCTTGCTCTTCCAGTAGAAGCCATTGTAGACTTTAAGAACTACTGTGATAATTGGTCTGCCTGAGTGTCCTTCCCTAACCCAGTATTGATAGCTTGTGTAGGGTCCAAAGGTGGTGTTCTGCAATTTCCTCCCATAATGTTTTTTGATCAGTTGGAAGCAAGTGTGAAAGCTTGCTCCCAGTGGGAAGCTCAAGATCCTCTAGTTGTAATGACAGATCTTCCTCGTAGTGCTCTTCGAGGATCTGCAGTGTGGTGTGAAGCCAATTTTTGGCATTGCTTACCAGCTTCAAATATGTGAGTCTGGCTGGCTTGGCAGGTTTAATGAGGTGCTTGAGTTCCTCGGTCTTCCGTCATAGGCTAGTGGGTGCTCTGTTCTCCCGTCCAAAAAAACTGCTGTTTTGTAAATGGTGGACTGTTTGGATCATTTTGTAGATGATCCTGGTTCCTTGTTGGAAGGTATCCTGTCTGTTTGACATGTTTGGTTTGTGGCCGACAGTATGGAGGGTGACCATACAGTAGCATGCATTGTCAACTCTAGCACAGAAGAACAAAAGCTGGGAGGGGGGAGGAGGCAGGAGCAATAGAGAGACAGAGAGGCCAGTTGGAGTCCAAGAGCTCTGTTTAGGATTGATATTGTTGATGGCATCAGTGACTGGGTTATTGTCCTCTACCGGAGAGGAGGAGCCGTCAGCAAAATGAGCTTCAAGCTGAATCCCGTGGTAAAACCAGTTGAGGTCGACTTGGGTTTGCGGGGTGTCCAGCTTCTTGGGGACTAGAACAAAACTGAGGCCTTTGCTAAGAAGAGATCGCTCATCCTGTGAAAGGAAAAGGTCAGAGGTTATAGTAATGACAAGGTTGGGATTGGTTGAGCTGGTAGGGGTGTTATTGGGCTTTTTCTGTAGCAGATGATTGAGTTTTTTTTTCCTTCTCTGAAGCAAGGAACTGGTCAAGTTTACTATCTATGTGTTGAGGTTACTGTCTATGTGTACACCTAAGTACTTACATGAATCAACCTGAGTGATACATTTGTTGTAGATTACTACCTGTGAGTGATCACCAATTGCTCTGGGATAAAAAAAAACTTTCTTGTGGTGTTTTTGTTGCATTTAGAATGAGAATGTCTGTATCTTGTTTTTTTTTTTTTTTAGAAATCTGTACAATGAGTCTCATTTACACAACGAGTATTTGAAATGGCTCATATCGATCTATAAAGTAAAAATTCATATCCAAAATCCTGAGACTTTTTAAACAAGTTGACAATTTTTTTTCCATTCAACATTGGTTACCATCCCAGATTGGTCTTTTTTTTTCGGCACTTTCCTGTTGTGCTGCTCTACTTGTATTGTGAGTCCCGCATCAATAACCTGGAAACAAAAATATCTGAATAAGCTCTGACCAAATGGAATCGACCTCCCTTTCCAGTTCAGATCCGGGTGCAAGATGCCGTGTGTCCATATTGGAGATCTTGTGCTTGCAAACTTGGGGAAAGCAGTACATGACCTGTGATTTCTGACTAAATCATGGAAACAATTGACCAAGTTTTGAAATGATCTTAACTGTTTCACTCTAGTGTTGTATATGATTTGTATTTTTAGAAAAGGTCTGCGACTCCATCCGTTCTGTAAGTCAACGCTTATCAAAAGGACAGTTCCCTCCATTTTGGGCATATTGAAACCAGTAGTTACCTGCATTTCAGAGTAATCCTGTAGAGAGAGATAAGGAATATTGCACATACACTGCAAAGCATTGTATAGGGTGGCTGCTCACTTATTAGTGGTGCCTAGAATGCAAAAACATAAGAGGTTCCAAAAAAAGTAAATGGGCAAAAGGCCTCCTATGTCATTTGGTAGTTGATTTACTAATCCAACGATCTCATCCTGTTGTTTCTTGAAAGAAACCAGGGTATCTGCTTCAACAACATGGCTGGTTAGCTTGTTCCATATCCCCACAGCTCTTTGGCTAAAGAGCTGCTCCTTGGTCTGTTTTGAACCTGGTTCAGTCAGTAGTTGAAACCAATTGTACAGTATTGTGGAGAGGAATGCAGGAAAATGCTGTATTCATTTTTTTTGAGGTGGTTAGGTTTGAAAAACATTTTAAATGAAGCACACTCCTATGCAAATCCTCCCGCTGAGAGGCCTACATAAAGGACCCAAATAGTTTAACCGTTTAATGTTCAACTGAAAACCATCTGTAGAATTTTTCAAATCTCACATAAAAATTGTATTGGAATTAGGTTTTTAAACCCATATCTGTAATATGCAATACTCTGGTGCTCCCTCTCGGTGCTTTTTGGAGTACACAGCTATTTGTTTTGAAAATCCAGACATTTCTGGTTGTGAAATAACTCTTTAATATCATCCCTAACATCTTATCCTACATTTGTTTCAGTAGTATTGGACATAAAATATACGTAACTGATGCATCATATTCTAGCTTAACGATGGTTGTGCAAGCATGCAATAAGGAATAAAAACTGATTATCAATAACTTTTAGGGGTTTGATTTTTATTTTTTTACAGTAGTAGAATATACTAAAAACAAAACAGAGCCTGAAGATGAACTTCCAAACACATTATATTGAAACACTTCCATTTAAATATCAGTTTTTGTATTTTTCAAATCAGTAGCACTACTGCTCACAAAACATACCATGGTGATAGTATACATGCCTAAACTACTCAGCACTATAGGCATTGTGAAATGTACATAACCAGGTGTCTTCATTCTTGGCCTTTCACACTCTTCAGTTGAGAGGCACAATTCTTGCAACCAGTTTTCACACGTGTTACACTGAAACTAGACAAAGCAAAATAAGTAATGATATTTCAATGAGCTGTGTTCTAGGAAGATTCAAGTACTTGTAGCGTCTGTTTCTTTAACGGGAGAGTCAATTAGTTCTAATAAGCAGAACAAAAACTGTGTGAAGTCGTACACATAGAATGATGGGATACACTTCTATATTTGTCCTGTCCACTGACGTACCACTCCATACATTAAGCACATCTGTAGAGTAACTTGAATAAACATGACAACGATTTAATGTCATCAATGTTCCTGTAGCGTGTGAAGACTTTCTGGCTTGAAAAGTGGACAGAGCCCGTTACATATGTGAATATTAGATTTGGCACTGTAGTGCTTTTTGGACCACATGCTTTCATGTGAGAACATAACCTACTAATTTCTTTATTTTAACTTATTAAAACTTTTTGAGGGTAATCATCACTGACATTTTCCCCTGCCTTGTTTCAATATTACAGAACAGTAAACTGAAATTGAGCATATCATAATTGTAGCTTAACAATGGTTGTGCAAGTATGGGGGGAAAAATAAACTGCAAATCAAATGTTTAGGGGTTTCCTTTACATTTTTTGCAACTGAAAGACTGGTCATCTTCATTTTTCTTCTGATGAGATGTACAAATCATTTTAGAACTGTCAGGCTGAATCTAGGAAATAAGAAGTAAAGCTATTTCATTTCAATGAGATGTTTTGTAGGAAGATTCAAGTACTTAAAGCATGTTTCTTTAACTGGAGAGTAAAATACTTCTAAAAAAAAAACAATATGTGAAGTCCTACCATAGAGAGATGGGATACACTTCTACAGCTTGTCTGATAACTTGACATTTATCCACACATCAAGCACATCTGAAGCAATAATTAAATCATTGTCTTTTTTATTAAATGTCATTTGCATTTTTGTAGCATAAGTGAAGACCTTCTGACTTTGAATGTCGCATTATGTACGTGCATACTGGATTTGGCACTTCAGTGCTTTTGGGAGCACACATTATCATATGAGACCATAACTTATCCGTTACTTTAACCCTTTTATGACCTTTTATGCTCTATCATAACTTTATTACAATACATACAGTACAGCAATGCAAAACCAACATGTTTTCCAATGGGCAGTGAGTTTCTCATTGAAGGGTGGGTCTTGGTTAACTTGGTTAAGAAAGTGTGTACTCTAACCCTAGTGAACTGGGATGTAGTACTTGAATACATCACTTTATTAAATGATACAAGCCAACTGAGGTATGTGCAAAACAGAACTGTTCCTTTACATTCCAACTTTTAATACAATATATACAGTAAATACTACTGGACTACAACAATACAAAACACACATTTTAAACAAACAAGTAATAGGTTTATTCCACGCTGAAAAGAGAAGAAAGAAAATGCTATGTGTTGGCTGTGGAGCCTTCTTCAGGTGTGAGAAAGATAGGGCAGTAAGCAAAGGTAATGTAGCAGGAGAACAAAGGCTTGGATTGAGAGACGGGAGCAGGGGACAGAAAGAGAGGCCAATCAAGACGTGTGAAGTCAGAATAGGTGTAGAGAAGTGTGAAATGAAACTTCCAATGAATGGAGAAAATTTAGAAGAAGAGCAGCTTGTCGTTAAGAGAAGGGGGAAGGTGTGATCCTAGCTGCAGGATAACTTTGGTTTCGGTAGTCTTTCTGATGGACGAGTTTGGAAAACCGCCTTTGAGAACACAGATGGAGAGATTAGAGTGGTCGTGGCCGTCAGAGGTGAAATGAGAAACAATGGGCTTGGAGAGATCTTTAATCTTCACAGCCCTGACACATTCTCTGAAGCGGTCTCCGAGTCTCCTTCCTGTTTCTCCAATGTAGATGGCTGGGCATTTACTGCAAGAGATACAGTAAATAAGGTTGCTGGATGTACAAGATGCCATCTGGGTGATCTGGAATTGTCCTGAGGGGCCTTGAATGAGTGTGGTTTTAGATATGTATTTGCAGGTAATACAGTGAGCTCTGTTGCAAGGGAAAGTGCCTGGTGTGGATGGTTGCTGAGGACGGTCAAGGGAGCTGTGAATAAGAAGGTTACGCAGATTAGGTGGTCGGCGATATGAGATGATGGGGCGGTCAGAAAAGAGGGCCCCAATGGAGGGATTAAGATCTCTTAAAGGGACTTGCTCATGTTTTTTAACAGAGATTGGCAATTTGATACAAATAAAGTATTTAAGCATCCATAAAAAAACGTATAGGTTTTAACAGTCATGCAACTCTGACAAAGTTATGTCCACTTAAACAAAACAAATCTTAAATCTGTTATTTCTAGATGGCTCACCAGTAACCTTTCCCTTTAAGACCATTTGTGGGAGCATTGTGGGATACTTCAAGCGGAAAAGGTGACTGGTGGTCAACTTGACGAGCATAAAACAACACTCCACTGAGGAAACACTGCAGTGATTTTAGGGAAATAAAAAAGGTTAGTATCGTTCATACTTCATTCGTATCACATGCAAACTCAAACATACCAGAAGGTCAGAGGCAAATATTGGAGTATTTCATATTCATCAAAAGAAAAAAAGAGCCACTCTGTCACACTCTGCATTACCCAATGACCCTCTTTACAACTTTGTACACTTCTTAGGAAACCTTTCTGCACTGTGAGAGCCAAAAAATTAAATTTCTTTCCTGGTATTCATGGTAGAGGTTCGTTCTATGCTGAAAAGAAATACCACAATTTGGTTGTGGAGTCTTCAGGTGTGAGGGGGAGAGAGAGGAAGGCATCGGAGAACAAAAGGCAGAGCAGGTAAGAACAGACAAGAAGTAGGGAGCAAATGGGCATAGAGCAGGTGAGAATTAATAATCAAGTCCTGGAGCACATTCGGCAAGAGGATTAGAAAGAGAGAAAGGAGGTGGTGTGATCCAAGTTTAAGGATAAGTATGGTTTTGGATGTCTTTCTGCAATAGCATGGGGGGATAAGGAAGATCGCAGCCTTTAGGGTGAATAAGGGAACTATCAGTATGGAGAAATTGCAGCTCTGACGTGTTCCCTGAAATGGTCTGTGAGTCGTCATTTTCACCAATGTCAATAGCTGGGCGTTTTCTGCAAGAGATCCAGTAACTAAGATCGCCGGAAATGCATGATGTCATCTGGGTGACAGAATTGTCCAGAGGGGACCTTTGAATGAGTGTGGTATTGGATATGTATTCACAGGTGATGCTGTGAAGTCCATTGCAGGGGAAAGTGTGTGGTGTGGATGATTGCTGAGTGAGGTCAAGGGAGCTGTGAACGAGGTTGCGTGGATTAGTTGGTCGGCGATAGGAGATGAAGGAATGATCGGGAAAGAGGATAGCTGTGTCAGGGTCATCTGTTAAGATGGTGGGGAAGTTGTCATTAATGATCCTGGAGCTACATTATTGTCCACTGCTGTGGAACTTTCTTTGGCTTCTGCCACAGAAGTACAAAACACACAAGCAAAACGGAGCAGATTTGTTCCTTTTACAAATCTCTAAACAGCTTCCCACAATCTTGTTCTGACAAAGAAACACAGGGTATAGTACAGAGCTTGAAGAGCATCATCATCTCCAACATTTAATCTAGAATCTACAGCCAGTGTCTCAAACTCAAATGAATTGGGGGGCCGCATTCATACACATACAAAATACATCAAATATTTAAAAAAAAATCGAAATTTTAATTTCATACGTTGGTTAACTTTACCTCAATGTACTTGGCGTGTGAGGTAATGTCTGAAGTTTGTCCTTCTGGCTCCTTTGTTGCTTCTGCATTTTGCAGAGACCAGAACGTCAACATCAGGCCTGATATCACAATTTTGCTCATTCACGTTCATCAGTGAGTCTTCAGCATAAAACTGATTTTGTTGATCTTCATTGATGAGAGAAACTGTTCGCTGACGTACATCCTGCCAAACATTGTTATGATTCTACCAGATGTGGAGACTAACCTGGCAAATCTTTCTGTCTACGTTCTTTATTAACAGCACTCCATCAGGCAGCAGTTGGGGAAGAGAGACTTAACACACTCATAGGGGATGTGAATAGGACATGTACGCGGGTTTAGAGTGGTAACAAGACAAGGGACAAAACAGGAGTAAACAATTAATTTAACAATACTGTTTACCTTAGGTTTTATAGTCACTATTTACATAGGCAGCGTGACCTAGTGGTCATTCTACGGACCCTCAGACCATCTCCCGGCTATAGTTCTTTGCCTGCACTGTGGCACATACATTAGCTGGGTGCACCTCTGCTTCGCTACAATATATCCATGGCGATTATTTAACAGAAAATGAATCTCTAGAACAATGCATCAAATGACTGAATTTCATGGGTAACTTTGTGTTAGTCCAAGTGAGTCATTGCAGGCCACAGATAATTGCTTTGGGCTGCTTGTTTGAGACCCCCCTGCTCTAGAGGCACTGGCTAAGAGGACTGGACATTACAGTACATTAACACAGCACTGAGAGAGAGAAAGGGGTTAATACAAACACACTGACTACATAATCAACTTTATTAATTCAGTTCAATTTATTTTTATGGAGTGCCTTCCACAATAAGGTTGCTCCAAGGTGCTTAACAAAGAAAGATAGATACTTTATTGATCCCATGAGAGAAATTGCAGTGCAACAGCAGCTTAACACAGACAACACAGCCACAGTGTAATGAATTATACAATAATAATAATACAATACATACAATACAATCAGTACAGTGAGAAGTGCACTAAGAAGAGTTACTCACAGTTCAGAGCACACAGAGAACAAACCAGAAAAGAACAGTACACAAAAAAGTCGTATTGCACAATTTGAATATAAATATAAATATAAATATACTTCACAGGTCCCTGGCATATATTGCACACAAATGGTTGTAAACGAGAAAAGAAAATGAACAGATGTATCAGTTTACTGTTCAGTCCAGAAACAGATCACTGTCAATGTTGCCTCTGCCCAGACGCAAGGTGGATGTGTTGTACAGTCTTATGGCAGAAGGCATGAATGACCTCCTGTAGCGCTCCCTGTCACACTGTGGATAAATCATTCCATTGCTGAACATGCTCTTCATTTCTACAAGCCTGTCATAGAGGGGATGGGAGACGTTGTACATGATGGCCTCTACTTTGGACACTATTCTTCTCTCAGCCACTACCTCCACTGGGTCCAGGCCAGACCCAATGACAGAGCTTGCTCTCCTGATGATCTTATTCAGCCTGTTAGAATACATGGCTCTAATCCCAGAGCCCCAGCATACCAATGTGTAGAAAATGGCGCTCACCACCACCGACTGATAGAACAAATGTAGCATCTTACTACGTACATTGAAGGACCTGAGCCTCCTCATGAAGTAAAGTCGGCTCTGACCCTTCTTGTAAATGGCCTTGATGTTCTTAGACCATTCCAGAAGCAAGTGACCATACATGTGAATACAAATCAGAAAAGACCAGAAGAAAATGGAGGAGAGGAACCAAAAACTCCTTAGTAAGGAGGACAAAATATTTCTCGAGGTTCAAGATCAACTGGCTGCCCAACGCCTCTGGGCATGCTAACATTATACACTTCTAAAAAGTACAATATGTGGAGTATTAAGCCTTCCATCATGTCCTTCTGTGTGCCGGTACTGAGACCTGGTGATGTGCTCTTAGCAATCAGGCAGGCAACTTGGTAAGAATTAATGATCCTCTCCAGTTTGGGTGGAGACTGTTTAAAAAAGCCCAGGCTGTTCCCTTATTGATAAAGGTTATTCTATTTGATGCACACCAAGTCTCTAACCAGTGGTTTAGTAAGAATATAGCCTACTATAGGTTACTGTAAAGGATTTGTAAGGGACCAAACACAATAAAATGCAATAAAACGAAGTTAATATTTAACATCTCGGATTGTTGATACTTTATTCATTAGTTCTAGCATGAACAACCAAGGTGGAGGCTTAATTGCTGGAAAATGTCTAGTTTCTCCTCAATGTCAGCATTTTACGGAAACCTCAGATTTGTGACGGTTAGGAATTCCAACGTTCCCGATTATCGAGCTGCCAATTCAGAGCACCTTATAGGGACTGCAGCCAATTCTGAATTGACTGAGTGCTCTGACTGAGCTGAATCTATCCATCCCTCAATATGTTTAATATTTAATAGTGTGCTAATGCGCCCCTCCAAAATGCAAAATCTGTCCTCCAACTCTCCTATAACTGAACAGTTCTGGCATTTAAAATTTGTCTACATTGTAGGTGGAACTTTCTACGCTGTACATGCAGCAGGACTGGTGAAACACAAGGGTTGATCCCAGTGGAAAACATAATCGCGACTCGCCTTTGTTAGATGGGCTGTTGGAGATAGTCCTTGCCCAGGGGCCAGATGGTCAGTCTGTTTTTGGAGTTTTTCTTGTGGGGAGAAGCCAAGTGCCTCAGCTGCCAGTTGCTGAAAACCATGCCTTCTCTCTACAGTGGACATAGTTGTTTGACGACGCAGAGTAAAACTTTACATAATGAGTTGCATAGTGGGTCCGTCTGTTTAAATGGAATATTTAATTGTCTTTGTAGTTCAATAATGAATTATAGATGTATTAACTGTTTGCATTCAACAGCAGCAATAGCGGCATCCAGATATACCAACACAAACCTTTGAATTATATCCCTGAATATATCATTCACAAGGAATGACAACACCTGAGATTAAGGCATCGTAAAAGGATTATGGAGTGAAATTTTGGCTAACCCGCTTGGCTGAGGGCTTCCCTCCCGGCCAGAGGACAAGGAGACCAGGAGCCCCCATGCAGGGTGACCAAGGGGTAGCTGCATAGGTTGAGATGCAAAAGAGAGGGATATTGTAGGCATTTATAGTGTTTTGGGAGAAGAAAGGATGTCAGCCGCGATGACTAATTACTGACGGCCGAGTCTGATTGAACTTGGCTGTTGTCATCTTTTGTGATCAACTCCATTTCATAAAAGCCTGGAAGACTGCTGGAGCGTTAACTAGGCCAAAAGGCATAACCAGGTATTCCTAATGTCCGTGTGTTGTCATTAATAGCTGTTTTCCCACTCATTGTCTTCTCGTATACAAATAAGATTATACTGTATGCCCCCCAAAGATCTAGTTTTTTGAAAACACTCACATCCTGCACTGACTCAAGAGCTGCTGCTATTTGAGGCAAGGGCTATCGATGTTATTTTTTTAAAATAGTTATTTCATTGAGCTCTGGATAGTCAGAGCTGAGTCAAAGTCTCCCATCCTTCTTCTCCACGAAGAAGAGACCCGCACACACTGGGGCTGTAGAAGGTCGATAAATAAATCCTCAGACTGCTTATTGCCCTGGGCATGTACCAATAAATTACAGGAGCATATCTATATATCACTGCATTGAAGCAGGAGACACAGAATCACCGCAAACACATCCTAAATACAGTGTTCCTTAACCTTTGACCTCATCCAGAACGTATAATTTTTTTAAAGGGATTGCTGCCCGAATGCACATCTAAATCCCAAACAGAATCTCAAGTAAAGTACGATCATTTGTGAAACAGGCAAATGAGTGTTTCAAGGGCCCTTTCCTCATACTCAAGACACATGTATGCAGTACGTTCGCCATGCATTGACTAATAGGGATTAAAGACACCACAGGTAAGGTTAGAAGTCATTCTGAGGTGCCACATGTGAGGGATACAGCTAGGAATCTGAAATGCAGGGTTTGAGAGCCCTTCAGGAGCACTGCATCCTTTGAGACACACCTGTGCATGTTAAACAAATGATAATTTCTTTCAGCATTAGGGACTAAATATACTAAACGTATGATTCTAAAATGTTATTTAAGCAGTAAGAGTGCAGGGGGTCTAAATCTGCGATCCAGTGTATTGAAGTATTTCACAACACTACCTGTAGCCCGTCTGGAAATAAATCCTCATTCTGATTATTGCCCTGGCATGTACCAATAAATCACTGAGCATATATATATATATCACTGTGTTGAAGCTAGAAACACAGAATCACTACAAACACATCCTAAATAGTGTTCCTGCACCTAACCCTAACCTACTTAATAATTTAAGTAGAATAGATTCTAATAATATAATGATCCAGTGTGTTGCACTACTTCACTGATCTATGCCGTTTGGAAATAAAACCTCAGACTGCTTATTGCCCTGGGCATGTACCAATAAATCAAGAAATCGAATTAAAATAAAAGCTTTATTTTATGATCATTCGTCCAACCACTCAAAGATTGTCCTTCTCCATTAAACGACTTCCTGGAGACACCATAATCATATAGGAGCTCTTCTCCCACTGCAATCTCAGGTGTCCTGCCAGGTGCAGTGTTCTTCACGTGAATCAATGCACATTTTTTGTTTAGGTCCATCAAAAAAGAATAGATATCCCATGTCTCCTTCTGCCATCTGTGCCATTAGGGCTTCTCCATCTGTCTTTGTGATAACCTTGCCATGGTAATCACACACCACCTCTCCCTTCTGGAAACGCCTGTAAGTTATAACCTTCTTTCCTTTCACAGGATCGTCAACGATGTGCAGGCCTCTCCAGGTTTGGAGTTTTACCAGATTTTCAATGTCCTTGCCATTTGGTTGGACTCCTACATGCGCCTTCCAGTTCTGAAGTACCTCCGACACAGCTGGTGTATTGGTTGACCATCCCATTTTTTCTATATAATGGGTCACTTGGCTTTCTGTTGGTAACCGTCTATTGCATTGATCTGTAGTGAGAAATCAGAAATCCACCCAAAGATTATTATATCCAGTAATAGACTCTTGAAATATTACTCTTTAAAAAGGGAAGAAATCCTGTTCTTACCGAATATGTTCTATTGCTTCCTTTTCCTCTGCTCAGTTCTCCATCTATTGTAACAGTGGCGATCGTGAACGCCGGTCACTGTCAGGCGCTCTTTCTTTCTGGGAGGCTGGCCATCTAATGTCATGGGAAACGTATCCGCTTCTGGAAGGCTGCAGCATCTTCCATCTTTTGGCATCTATATGCAGCAGCTGCCACAGTGGACCTATTTGTAAAAAGAAAACTTAAATATCTCAGATCTAAGACAGAGTGGCTAAAAGGTAACTGAAAGAGGGATATTGAATTAAAACTTACCGTATAGTAGCTGTATGTTCTTGTCCATAGCCTGAAGATTGCTCTCCTGATCCTGAACTGAAGTTTAAAAAAATGAGAAATGTATGTTTATCTTAAATATTGACTTTCAAATACTGAATTTAGATATCACTGTGACACTTACAGAGATCCTGCTTCTACAATGACATGAAGTAGTTCGCTGCCTGAGCACATGTCCTCATCTGTCAGCCTTCTGGCTAGGTTTTCAACAGTTCCATTTGAAACACCTAAATAATCATTCAGGACAGTTTTCTGATCAATAGGTAGCTTCTTTATTTCCATTTCAAATGCCCTTCTTGCAACATAGCAAGTAATCAGTGGTAGGTGGTACCTGCAAAACAAACATATATATAAAATAGTTGTTTTCAAGCCACAGAAAAGTAAAAAGAAAATACATCAAAATAATTATATAATTCAATTTACTTCTCATGCAGTCTTCGCAGATCATAGGTAGGATTGTGAACTGGTTCTCCTCCTGCATACACAAAAAAATGTTCCATTTCCATTCTGCAGTTTGCATCACAGCGTAAGTTAATGAAGTAGCAGTAAAACAAAAAGAGAAAATAAAAAAAAATAAAAATGCAGTTTAAATGCAGTATTCTTCACATACCATTGAATGCTAAAGACAGTTTTTAGCAATGAAATATCAATAAAACCTTCAACTCACCTTTTCCTCTTCTTCATTTAGTGCAAAGGAAGCTAGTCGCTGAGTTGCAGCCATGTGCTCTTTGACAAAGATTATTACCCTGTTTTGCCCACTTTTATTCACAACAATTTTTCGCTGTATCCAATCCAGGACCTGAATTCAGAAGATTTTTTTATACAAATATTAATTAAATACAATTTCTCAAAAAGAACATCTATAATCAAAATTCTCGGTTGTATGCTTACTGTCATATTGTTTACCACCCCTGGGCGCTGAAGGTGCTTCAGCTGGAGAATGGCCTGCAGGTAAAGCATCACAACAATCCGCTCACTTGTGGTGATGTCTGCAGAGGTGTGTGTCTTGCCCAGTATCCGCTGCACATCTTTCTTTGCAACACTCAACACCTTCAAGCAATCGCTTAGTTTAGGTGGAGGACTCTGCAGCTGTGTTTGTCTGGGGGAGAGAGAGCAATACTATCAGCCTCCAAAAGGCAACATTCATGTGTTTGAATAGAAAAGCAAGTACAAGTTGAACCAACATTTAATAAGTAAAGTACCTCTTTCTGGTTATTTCCTGTCTGACACTCTTGTTGTTTCTCTCTTTTTATATCCTTTAGATTGCTCTTGAAGTCTTTTAAACTCTTAGCTTGACTGGGATCCTCCACTTGCAGGCTAGTGTTTTTTTAGGATGAAGAGCAGGAATCTGCTGATATTAATGATATAACCTGCAATGGTCTGGTGAGACAGCCCAGTCATCTTCAACTGGGAAACAAATGTCTGCATTTTGGAAATGTCCTTCAGAAAACTTAAGGAAACTTCCGATGGATCCATAAAAAACAGGAACCTGGAGACATTTTCAACCTGAAAAACATATATAGAGAAAGTCATTATTTTTATGACCAACATCCGTGGTATGTGAAATTTAAGCCGAGTAAAACCATGTACCAAATACCTACCTCCTTGGAGCAGTTTACCATTCCCAGGCCCTGGATAAGGTATTGTTTAAAGCCAGCCAGGAGAGGAGAATCAAGAGAGTGTTTTCTGTAAAGTCCAGCCAGGGCAACTCTTTTTCGGAGAGCTTTTAGTTTACCTTTAACTGACACCCTGTAGATATAAGGCACATGGACAATTACATGTATTATAAGTGTTTCCATTTTCTTAGTTGGCTTCTGGGAGAAAATGGCTTTAGATGTGGCCCCGTGTGAATATGTATATCTACCAATTCACTGACATCCCAATTAAGGCTACATTTTGTCTTGCCTCTGTGAAACAAAATCAATTTTTATACATACAACGTGCAAATAAAAAAATAAAACACTAGAAACCCTATTGAGCATAGAGTCTTACTGTTCCCCATCTTCCCCTTCCTCCTCTGCTTCTGCTTCAGTTTCTGGAGCAGCCTCTGGCATCTCTTCCTCCTGGACAGCGGCCTCTTGCTCAGGGCCACTGGAATACAGGTAGATTCTTTTCAACATGCTTTTACATAATATGTTGTAACAATGATTTCAAAAAGAAACCACAGAAGCCTTACAAATTAAAAATATCTCACCTTGCCAATGTGTCTTCAGGCTTCCCACGTACAAAAAGGCCCAAGGACTCCAGCAGTCTTACAACCACTGTCCTGTTTGCCTCACCAGACACGATCTCTATTCTGTTGTAATCCACGATGACCCTGTTCTTCAGGTGATTCATCATGTCCTTCCTCGCCTGTTGAGAGGCCATCCTGATCTCCTCTGCCAAGGCATGCTTCATACACGCCCTCTTCAAGTGAGCAGGAAGCTGATCAAAAGTATTCAGGCACATCTTGCACACCAGGGGAATCCTCACGGGTTTCCTTCGAAAATAAATAATATAATTTGTGTATAGAAACAAGCTAAGACTGATTTCTTAAATTATCCTTAATTTTCTCTCTCATAGTTTGAGCATAATGATTTTATTGTATTGCTCATTGCTCCAAAATAAATAATGGTTTCATAAAAAAGTGAACATTCTCATTTATATTCATTTGCAGTTTCACTATTGCAATTAATCTGTCTCCATTCTGCATTCATATCTACTAGAAAGAGCTCTCAATTAATTAAATGCCCCATTGAACTGGCCCTGATTATACAATGCAAGGAGAAGTCTTCTAAGCCAATACTTGTAACCAGAAAGAGGCTGTATTTCAATTATACAATATACAAAACAATACCATTTAACACAAACATATATTCCACACCTCAGCATGCACATGATGAGATTCTTGATATTTGATTAGTAAAAACAATATCAATGCACCGAGAGACGCTTAAGAATAAAGATGCATCTGCCTGACTGCATATTAGTTTTAAAAGGTTATCAGCAAATGCATTTAAAAGTAAAAATGTAAAGTCTTGCCTCTTGATCGTAGTAGTGATTCAATATCCAGGACCTTAGTCAAGTCTCAGAGTTACTGTACCTCCTGTCTCGATTGCAGGTGAAAAGTGAAAGGTATATTGCACTCAGCAGAAAGTTACCCCGAGCAAAGACTCCACCCCTCCCAGAAAACAGCACTCCCCTTTGGCAAAGCAGTGGGTGGAGGAAGCCTCTGCTGCCATTATCAAACACAGAAATTGTTATAATTTAATTTTAAACACATGGCTAAGCATGGGTTTAAAGTATATTCAACAGTGAAGGTGCATCCAAAGAAATCGAGTTTCTCAAGCCCTCGGAAAGAATTACTATTTCCAAAGATGTCTAATTTCAAGCATTAACATCCAAAGTACCTGTCTTAGCTGGGGCAGGTAGTTTGCCAAGCCATCTGAAAGAATTACCATTTCCAAAGATGTCTGTTGTAAGCCAGGTTCACTCATTACCATCCAAAGTATCGGTCTTCCCTTGGGGCAAGAGGGTTTCCTGTGTGTCTAGGATGTGTACTTCCCTTAAATAAAGGATGAATATGGGTACCATAGGTATTAAATCTCTCAAAGCTCAGAGTTAAACTAAAAAACCCTTGGTGGGTGTGTTATAACATGGATGGGTATTTATAGTCCAGTGCCTCCTGTTTGGTGTCCCCTGAAGGCATTTTGAACCCAGCAGGTGACATTGATTTAGTTTTATTTGCCCCTGATTATGCAATAAAGGATAAGTAAACAGGAAGAGGTGGTATTTCGATTTTACAGTATATAAAACAATACATATATTCCACAGCTCAGCATGCACATGGTGAGATTCTTGATATTAGATTAATAAAAAATACCAAGGCACTGAGGCTTATTAATAAAGATGCTTTTGACTGACAGGACCTTGGGGCAAGGTGTGTAAATTACAACAGGCATCTTTGGAAATGGTAATTCTTTCAGGTGGCTTGGCAAACTTCCTGCCCCAGCTAAGACAGGTACTTTGGATGTTAATGCTTGAAACTAGACATCTTTGGAAATGGTAATTCTTTCTGAGGGCTTTGGAAAATCTATTTCTTTGGATGCACCTGCACTGTTGAATATACTTTAAACCCATGCTTAGCCATGTGAAGTAAGAGACAAGATGTAAAAAGGGTCAACTTAAGTCAGTTCTGCCTGAAAATTAGACTTCTAAGCAACAGGGGTTTATGGCAGGAAAGGGGGATAACTGATAAGGATTCCAGATGCGAGCTAGGAACCCCCTGGGTGCGTAATTTTAAACTGACCATTTGGCCAGGGTCTTTTAACTGGCCAAATACCATGACCCCCTCCCCTTACCATAACACCGAATGACGTCTGAAGCAGCAAGCAAGGACTATATAACCTAAAAGTTTGTACCGGCACATTGAACAATACTTCAGTTTTGTTGTTTCTTGCGGGAAACAAGACTTCGGCTTTATTGTTCCTTGCATGTAATAAACTCATCTGTTTTACTTCATCTCGGGATCAAAAACCTTATTCCTTCTGTTACAACACATATATGGGATTTTTACAGTTTGGTGTATTCATTTTTATTTTCTCGCTATTACAGGTTGAGGAATGGGTGCAAAGAAAGTGTTGTTTCAACAAGTGGGCACAAAAATGGTCATAATTCCTGTTAAAGAGCACAAAACCTCAAACAACAGGTGGCTTCCTTTGCGTTGAGTGAAAATGAGGAACATGCAAGTTGATGGCTACATTGATATACCCATCCACTCAATTCAGGGTTATGGTAGAACTGGAACCATCCTGGCAAGCAGTGGATGTAAAGTACTGTATCACCCATAATGTGACACCAGTCCATCACAGGACTCACTCACACCATGGCCAATTTTCATAGAAGCCCATTAAAATCCATGTTAATACAGAACAAAAGACCTCCACTTGCATAGCTCCCATCATGTATAGTATTTAAGAAAATCTCCAATTTACCTTAATTGCATTTTATTTGTGTTTTATCAGCTGTTTCATCTTTACTTCACTAAACTAAGCTGTAATGCCCAGGTCAGCAGCTGTGAAGGAAGACAGAAAGTTTTTCAGTTCATCTGCGGGAGAGCCAATTCACAGTCCTTCCAACGACTTGAGAAGACTGCATGAGAAGTAAACAGAATAATATATTACTTTATATTTCTGTGGGTTGGAAACAATCACAAATGCTTGCTTGTTTCTTTTGTAGATACCTCCGGCCATTCATTACCAGCCAGGAGGGCAATTGAGATGACCCAATGTGCCCGCAGAGAAACATTATAGAATACCGACTCAGCCAGCATCTGCTCGGCAATCAAAGTAATTGAAGGCTTTGCAGGACAAGGAGTTTAGTAAGCATCATCACAATCTCAAAATAAGTCTCTCACAAAACAATCATTCATTTCTTTTTTTTTAACTTCAGGTCAAGCAATCAATCATCAGACTCTGGACAAGAATGCATGCCTGCTGTGGAGTAAGTTTGAATACAGTACACCTCTTCAGTTATTTTTTGACTGTGTTACAGAGACCTGTGATATTTTATTTAAAAATTTTACAACAGTGGATCAAGGCCAAGATCCACAACAGCAGCTGCAGGATTTACATGTCCGAAGATGGATGATGCTACAGCCTTTCAGCAGCTGATAAAGGTGTTTCCAGTGTTATTATATGGTCAGCTTAACAAAAAAAAGGAGCATCTGAAACTGACTAGAAGTCATGACAGGTGGAAATCAGAACAGAGGAAGTGAGACTGCAGACCGTTAATGGCAAGTTTACAAATCAATTATCTTCACCGACAAACACTAAGTTTGGAATATATTCTGAGGATTTATGATGTGGTTTTCCTTCTAGACCTTTACACTAGATGGCTATCAGGTAACCTACTATATTCAAAAGATGGACTGCTCAGCCAATGCATCAACAGTATCTGAAGTGTTTGAGAAGTGGAAGCCCAAGACAGAACTGCCACCAAATGACAAGCAAATTAAAAAGATAGAAAAGCATCAAATCTGGGAAGGCCTGAGCATCAGTGACAATCCTGTGAAGGGGAAGAAGGTTGCGACTTCCAGGTTTTCAGAAAGGAGAGGTGGTGTGTGATTATCATGGCAAGATCATCACAGAGACAGCCGCTGAAGCCCTAACGGCACAGATGGCAGAGGGAGAGAAGATACATCTTTTCTTTTTTTGATGGACCTGCATAAAAAACGTGCATTGATGCTCGTGAAGAACACTCTTCCTGCCTCACGGATATGGAGACGATCAGAAGGTGGATAAATCCATCAAAGAAAATAAATACATCAAGGCTGTAAGAGGGTCATTTATATAAACAAACAGCCTGTCATAATCCTGTCTGTGACAAAAAAATGACATTGTTGAGGGAGAGGAGCTCCTCTTTGATTATAGCATTTCCAGAAAATCATTTCAAGGCAAAAGGACAAGTTCTGGAGTGGTTGGATCACTGACCATTTCCAAAACAGAAACTCAGTAAGTGTACTAAAGTGCATATTTTAAAGATATATATTTTCTTGTAGCTTAAAATTAATGTTAGAATTATGTTTGTGTTATTGTCTTAAAAATGGCATTTCTCATTCTCACCAGCAAGGATATAAGGAAGGGATATGGGACTGCCAAAAAGATACATAATTTTCAGAAGAGCATAGAAGGCAGATAACTACCCCACTCAATTGTTACTGCAAAGAAATGCCACATCGTGTAAACAAAAAAAAGCTTTTGAGAAGTGAACCATTCTTGAAATTTATTGACAGAATCTGAATAGCACAGCATTCCCAGACCAGGCACTGGAGTTTCCTGCAGCGTTAGATGAGTATTCTCTTGATAAGAGAGAGATCGACAGAGTACTGGAATTCATGAGTGACACCTTTCCAATTCATCGAGAACAGAGCCCATAAGATGTGTCTAGAGAACAATTTCTTACAATTTAAGTGGTAGTTTCTGAATAGGTTAAAGACAACATGGCTCTACAGCTATCTTATAACTTTTAAGAAGTTGCAAAAGTGATTACCATATTGTCAGTGGTTTATATTTAAAATCTAAAGATTTGAAATTGAATCTGTTTCTTAAACCAACAACATTGTTCACGGGAACAGCATCCCAAATCATTTGATGACTGTAAATATGACAAGCTTGTGATAGTGTAAATTGTACAGTGCAAAACAGTTGTATTGTTTTGGTTTTGTCTTCAACATAATCATATTAGTAGGCACGTTATTTTTATAGCAGCAAACCTGCCATTCACCACCAGCCAAGATGCCACAAGGTACAAGAGATGACCCAGAAGTACTTAATGATGCAGAGAAGAGCATATGGGTGAAAAAAAGAAGACAAGAAATATCCATTAACACATGCATCTACAAATCAGAAGATGGGTGATGGTCAGCATTTAGGAGTGACACTGGAGATTAAATTCAAGTTCTTACAGCGATTTTCTGTTTGGCTTCAACACAAATCATATTAATATGCTCACATTATTAATTTGCACAAAATGCCCGATATTCAAACCAGGCCACGTTCAGAGGAGTACACACAACCCTGCCAGAACGTGGCTAGCTGAAGTGCGGCGGACCACAGGGAAAGTACTCTTGCCCACATGGATGTCTCTGCTCTGAAAACCAGTGGATAAAGGTATATGACAGTCTGTTCTCAGCTGTTGATTTTGTGCAAAACATTGAATATGAAAGATTGAAGTGTCACCATTCTATGAAGTTCAGACATCAGTATTATATTGATAAGCTAGGTCTGTTCTACTAATACCTGAAGAACTTTTATATTGCACTGTTTGCTTTGGTTTCCTTCACGGGCTCTGGTTTTCAGACATCAGTCCAAGATCATTGGTGGGTTAATTGGTTTCTGGTAAAATTGGCCCTAAGTGTGAGTGTGTGTGTTTGTATTTCCATCTGGCATCCTCAGAAGATGTCTTTGTTTTCTTTTCTTAATTGCTGTTGATTACTAGAGTTTATTTGGCATAATACCTTTGTGATGAATACTTTGTCAATAGTCTTATTTTAATCAACAATGTCAATGAGTTAGTATCTTAACCTTAAAGAACAAGCAGTAAAAAAAAAAAACACTTCAGATGGGTTATAAGCTGAAGTTTTTGTAAGTGAACCGAGATTCCTGTGCAGTGCAGAGACCCGTCTTTAAAACATTGCATGTATATATGGTGGACTAAAAATTTGTCCAATTTTGTCACAATGTAAAAGTATATTAAACAGGTGACATACTCCATCTATAAAGATTTGACTAATTTTAATTCCATACGTCCATTGACTGTTTTGGAATATATTCCTTAAATTTCCCTGAATAATCATTGTCTCACAGAGAAGACCTGGGTGACACAACAGGGGTCAGGGCTGTGATGAATGATGAATGAGGTTTGTGTAGACTGGCCAGTGTCTATGGGGGACTGTGGGATCACCGAGGTTCCCCCAATGCCTGTAACATTGCCAGGGGGTGTAATCACCAACAAAGGCCAAGGTTTCCTTCATTGAGGGGTCATTATTTGTCACATCCCGGCTGGACAAGAGACAAAAGATAAGCCTTCCACTGTCACAGACAGAGCAGTCTGGGACACTCCAGGCTGGACTGGACCATTGTCTTTGGAAGATGGGGTAACAGGAGATGAAATAGATCACACAAGACTGTCAGTCCTGCCTCGCTGTAATGTGACTGACTGACTGACTGACTGACTGACTGACTGACTGACTGACTCATCCCCACATTGAGAAGAGACAACTGGCTTCTGTGTAGAAAGCAGACCATTTCATTTTAACTGGTTAATCAGATCTAATGAGCTTTATTACCCTTGACAAGACTGGACACTTTACATCTAACTTCCTCCACCCCTCTACAAACAGCCCCACTTGTTCCCAGTGAAACCAGCCTGGAGCAGCAGAATAGAGGTTTTTGTTTCTTGATATTGTCTGCTGTTGTAAAACAAGTCATCCTTTGGGGATAAAAACTCTCCTTTGAGGCTGGTGGGTGTCTCCTGTGTTTGCCCTATATTTCCAGGGCTTCTCAGCTGAGCGATCAAAAGGTGAACTGCAATATGCTGAATTTCACACTGGGTTACAACAGACCCTAGTGGGAGAGTGGGCAGGGGAAGGGACTCCCCGGGAAGGGACTCCCCACAAAGGGACACTCTTATCTTTATCTCACATAGCCCCGCCTACATTAATGCGTACGGAGTTTGCGTGAGTGAGGTCAATAACGAGCAAAATCAGACCCAATCTACTGCTTTCACCAACAACAGCCCCTTATTTGGGGTTTTAACCTCCACCTATTACCCCTCAGACTCAATCTTTCTGAAACAGGGTTATAGTTTAAGTTTTGCCCGGCCCTGTTTGAGCAGAAGAAATAAATAATAGCGCTATTCCCGACGGTCTAGCACAGTAACCAACAACTCCAATAACTTTAGAGAAAGAACCCAGCATCAGCTCAAAAGGAAATTTAAATTTTAAAGTTTTTATTGATACACAAGCAATAACAACTTACACTATTAAGTTCTACATAAAATTAAATAAGATACAAAAGCGAAGAATAAAAACACTAGACAGTTTTTGTGCAAGGGAAGAGGTATCACAAAAAAAAGTTTCCAACATGACCTGCTGAAACATGACTTGTGATCCATGATTGCAACATGCTTGGGCCATAATGTCAACTCTCAGACCCTCTCAGTCTCTTTCTCCCCAAATCTTCTCCGGTGGATCAAAATGTAGTCTCTCAAATAAGACACAGTCTTCTGTATCACTGACAGAGGCCGAATTTTTTCCATTCTATATACCAATGTAGATCTAGTCTTCCATAAAGCTTCCCTTAGGCAACAGATGACCTGCCAGGCTTTGCTTTCTTCTGATTTCGATAGCTTCTCAAGTCCATATCCATAGAGCACTACCTGGGGGTCACTTATACCGCAAGCCAGAAAGCACCTTATCCAGCTGTTAGCCAATGTCCACACCTCTTTTGCGATGCCACAGTCCCACAGGACGTGCCGGAAGGATTCTTCTTGTCCGCATCCTTCCACTGGACACCTTGATGTCTTCCCCATGCCTCTCGAATGCATCACAGCCCTTGTTGGTAAAACTTCATGTGCAATCAACCAGCACATGTCTCTGTGTCTATTCAACAAAACCATGTGGCCAAACCTTTTCCAAACATGGCTGGGATCTCCAGCCACGAGGCCACGAATATGACATACTACATACTGCACCTCTACCCCACACAACAAGTTCCAACCTTCTTGCACTTGTCAACACATCCAGTGCCTCATTTTCCAAATTCCATTCCCTTAAAAATTTCTTTATGATAAAATATGAATATGGGAGGTTAAAAGCAACAGGTGCTGTTAAAGGGATCTCTAAAACTTTCAATGTCCTTAAATAAAAACCACACAAAAAGCGAGACATAAAGGATACTTTCCCCCTGTTCCCTACCGCTAAAGACAAATGTAATGATACATATTTGTATATTAGGAAAGTGAACAATTCAGGCATACCTTTTCCACCCATTTCCACCTTTTTTTCTACAACCACCCTCTTTACTCTCTCCCATTTCGACCTCCAGAAAAAAAAATAGCCCTCTTTAAAACCAATAAAACAGACCTTGATGGCATAAAAACAGCACTGACAAACAACAGTAATGGTAAAATTACAGTCTTGACAACTAAAACCTTGCCTACCATTGTCAATTCCCATAAACTCCACAGACAGATCTTGCTTTTGACTTTCCCTACCACCCTCTCCCAATTCCTACTCCCCATCCCATTTCTGTCAAAGTTTATTCCCAAGATCTTTATTTCATCTCTACGAATTGCGATTCCCACATTTTCCTCTTCACTCCAGTTTCCATATTGCATCAGCACACATTTGTTTTTATTCAGCTTGGCCCCTGATGCTCCGCAAAACTGGGTTGTCATCTCCAAGCTATTTCTGACTCCCTTATAATCTGTACAAAAAACATTTACATCGTCCATGTATAGTACAGTTCTCACCTCTTGGGCCCCACTCCCAGGGATTTTAATGCCTTCAATCCCATTCTCCATTCTTAAGGCTAGTGCCAGTGGTTCTATGCAGCAAACAAAAAGGAGTGGGGATAACGGACAGCCTTGGCGAACACCGCAATTCACATTAACCACATTTGACATGCTTCCATTAATCATTATTCTACTTCCTATACCCTTATATAATAACCTTACCCAAGTGAGGAACCTGGTTGAAAGCCCCATCTGTTGTAGTACTCAAAACATATACTCATGAGAGATACGATCGTAAGCTTTCTCAAAATCCAAGTTTAAGACCGCTAATCCAATATTCCTCTCTCTCGCATAACCTATGGTATCTCTAATCAGTATCAGGCTGTCCGTGATCCTCCTCCCAGCCACACCACAAGCTTGATCTGGATGAATGACTTCACTCAGGACAGATTTTAATCGAAGCGTTAAACACTTGGAAAGCAGTTTAAGATCACAATTCAATAAAGTTATCGGTCGCCAATTTGTCAGGTCTGTGCGATCATTCTTTTTGAATAGTAAGATCACAACTCCCGTCTTAAAGCTGTCCGGCAGTTCTTCTAAAAACTCAAATTCTTTAAAAATGGTTAAAAGATCCAATGCTAAAATATCCCAAAAGGCCCTGTAAAACTCAATGGGTAGACCATCCAACCCTGGAGTTTTACCCGTTTTGAAGGTCTTCAAACTTTCCATTAACTCTTCTACATAAAGGTCTTTTGACAAAACAGTATAGTCTTTTACACTCTTTGGAACCACTTTCACAAATGTTTCTAACAAATCCTTAGACACTTGTTTCTTTCCAAACAACTCCCCATAGAAATCCTCAGCTACAGTCAACATGTCTTCCATACAAGTTTGCAAAACCCCCTCTCGTCCCTTCAATGCTGACATTAGTCCCCTCCCTGCAACCCTTTTCTTGAAAAAGAATCTTGTACATTTTTCATCTTCTTCAAGCTCTTTCACTTTGCTTTGAAACATGATTTTTTTTATCTTTTCTCTAGAGAGATTTAAAAGCTCATTCTTTAATTCTTTGATTTCCTCACTGAAGTCCCACCCCTCTTCTAATAACTTAACATACCTCTGCAATCTCTTTTGTAATCCGTTTTCAACCCTTCGTATCCTAGCCTGTTTTCTCCTCCCCATCTCTATGAAGAATGCTTTTGTTCGCTCCTTCACCTCCTCCCACCACTGTGCTCTTGTGCCAAACAGGTCATACAAAGACTGCCATTCCTTATCTTTCCCTGAACCTGCTCCTCACTTCCTCATCCTCCAGAAGTGAAATATTCAGCTTCCACACACCCTTCCCCACAGTAACAGCCTTTGGAATAGCAAGTGTACATGACAGTAAACAATGATCAGAAAAAAAAAACAGGGGTTAAGCCTGCAGTTGTGCAAGTAAAATCACGTATCAAAACAAAATCTATACGTGAGGCTTGGGTCCCATTAGACTTGTGCCATGTGAAGCCTTCCCTCCCCTGACTATGAAGTTTGAGGGCATCTTTCAGTTTAAAATCTTTACATACCGTTTGCAATAATATTGATCATTTATCAAATTGGACCTGTATCTCACCCCTCATTCTTCCTTCTCTTTCTAAAAGGCAATTAAAATCCCCAGCTAAAACCAGTGGTTCCCATCCCAATAAATATTCTCTCAATTCCTGAATTAGGACATATCGGTCATGTGGGCAACTCGGACAATACACATTTAAAAGTTTAAATTTGACATTAATGAAACCCAGATACAACACCAGTGCTCTCCCTGGTTTCACTACGAGGTACTGACGTACCTCTACCATCATATTTTTAATTAAAACAGCTATACCATCAGATTTATTCTCATTGGACCCACTCCAAATTGATGGGCCCAATGTCCACAGTTCTTCCATATCCTTATAGGTGTTTTTAAAAGGTAATCCACACTCCTGTAACAACATAATATCAGCATTTACCTTACTCACAAATGATAATATAGTCCTTGCCCTTAACTTGGATCGAATGCTTCTCACATTTATGGACACAATGTTCAGAGCCATACTTAAAGTTAGACCAGGGAAGACTAAAAGCTCTGGCTAGAATCATTCAGTCTGTGACACCTACTATACAGGCCTTTTTCTTTTTCCATTTGCTCTCCTTGCCTCCTCCGCCACCACTCCCACCATCAATAGGATGGTTCTCCACCTGCCCTCCTTGAGTCTCTAGTTCTAAAGCTGGATCAGTAGGATTGGAGAGAACTAATCCCATGGGAGAACCAGCCATCTGAGGACTCTGAAAATGATCTTCCCTCAGTTTTCCACTCAGAGTAAGATCATCTTCTAAATCAGATGTCTCAGCAGACCTTTTAGGTCTGCACCCTCTGTTCTGTACATTCCATTTGAACCGCCTTCATACTCTTCAGCTGGGGAAGAAAAAACAACAAACTCACCTTTACTGTCTTCATACATCCCTCTTAAATCCCAGAAACACAGAAACTCCGGGGCGTTTCTGTGAGTCAGTACTGGGTTTCTCTGTTCGAGGTTACAAGCAGAAACAATAAAAGCGCTGAAAGCAGGAGGTTATTTCTGCTCGTAGGCATAAACGTGTAAAAATACATTTTCTGATTCCTAAAACCTAATAAAATGCATGTACAGTAAGTCTCCCTTTTGTTCCCAACACACATAACTGAATATAAACCAGTCAAGTTCAGGTACTTTTCTGCTGAATATGAATACACTAGTTCTGGTGCAGCTGTTACAACAAAGATACTTACGAACTATTTTTTTCATACGAGCTATTGCCGTTTTTAAATAGAATCTTTTTTCAATTCGCTAAATCACACGAAACACCAACAACACTCATCGTAAGCATCTGATCAAACACATTCCTGAATTTTAAAAGTATTTAGTATTTATTTTTAACTTGTTTTATTTTAAACAAAATATACACCTGTTTTACATATTCTTGCCATTTTTGGCATATTGTAAGTGGATTGTAACTTCAAATTGATAATTCCTGACCTTTATAACTGTGTATCATTTCTTTTTACCTTGTTTTAAAATGTTTTAATGATTTTTGCATTTTATAGAACTTTTTTAATATATTGTGAGCATTTTAGCAAAATTTTTAAATAGGACTATCAATGCTCCTGACTTTTAAACCTGTATTTATCCTGGCATTATTCTCTCCAACTGCAGATGAGGAGGGATGCATTTGATTTTTAAATTGGTTAATTTGGGGGGAAAATGTACATTAATTTCTTTGTATGTATCAACAGTGGGAAACGGCATTTTGGGATGAATTGCAATCTTTACTGCAAGGCCTTCAGACTGATATAGAAATGACGGGAGATTTAAATGAGACGTTTGATAAATCAGACAGGCACAGTACAACATCTAAAATGGCAGAACCCTCTAAAGTACTGAAATATTTTAGGCACATTCATAATCTACAAGATGTTTGGTGGTTACTGTGTCCTGCTACCCTTTCGTATTTTTTAGTGTGCATGAATGTGTCCCACTTCTTTTACTAGTTTTTAAGGAAGATTCTGAAATATCTGATTACGAGATCATGCCAGAAAAAAAAATGATGACAATTAGTAGGAAGAAAGATACAATGTATTGACAATGTAATATGCTTTAAAGGATTAAAAGGAAAATAAATAATTTATCTATGCAAACTAATTCAACTGAACTCCTCTAAACACTATAGCCTGAAGAATTGCCGAAGCACAATGTATCACTTTGGGTGACACTAAGGGAAGAGGAACACAACACTCAAAACCACAAACCACTTATTTTCAACAGCAAAAATATGCTTGAAAATATTTGACAAAAAAAAGAAACCTTACACGCATGGAAACCAATATTTATCTGCTAGGGTAGAATGCAGCAGAGAACAGTAGGGCAGAAGGTTAGTGTAACTCTATAGTGCATCACAGAGGCCGGTCTCTTCCCCTCATTATGCAGGCTGACTTGTTCACAGTGAACTGTCCTCCAGCGATAGTCAGCTGCAATCACTGACATCAGACATGATGTTAATACTCTGATACCACTTTGGCTGATTTGGTTAATGCGTTTTCCTATTAAAACAGGAGATCTTGAGTTCAAATCCCAGTGGTGCCTCTCTTCCTGTCTTGTCTTATAGAATGTATCACTATGGATGATCACATGCGGCTTGATTTTGTTAAATGCAAGTTTTCATTTTCTTTGTAGAACAACTTGCTTTTCATGAAATTCATACAGCTTGCGAAAGATGAAACACAGATCTTGCTTATCAGTGCAAAACAAATATCACAGGCCGGCAAGAATAAAGTCTTTTTTTTTTACCAAAAGCTTGCAAATGGAGAAAAGGGTTGCACGTGAGTCTCTGGGAGCTGTTAATTGAAAGGTTAGTGGTTCGAGCCCATTTCTCATTATTCTACTTAATTGGATTTCTTAGTAAAACCTTAACCCACTTGATATTTGCAGGAAATGCAGTTGTTTTGTGCGTCGAACTACAACAAGTAAACAATTGAGTACATTAGTCATTAACACTGGGAATGGCCAATAATGACCAACATTCAAGGAAATCATATTCAGCCATGGACTTTGACCTTTAAATGGCTGCCGGGAGAATTCATTTATACTCTCGTTGCACCCTTAGTTAAAATATTTAAAATTACAACACAGATTTGTTGGACAACTTGAAAAGCAAAAAAGACAGTTGGACAGCATGATTATGTTAGGACTGTACATTTCTATTTTAATATTTGTGTATATTTATCTTAATTTTAATATACATGTAACCATAAATGCTGTTCTATATATACTGTATATAAAGATTGTTGTATTTTATAATATTTTAGCAGAGGGCACAAGGGGGTCTATTATACCTTGCAAAACATCAAAGACAACTATAATAGAGGCTCATATTTTAATAAAATTTGCTTTAAAACAAAACCAAAATTTGTATGATATCATCCCTCAATATCGACGTTCAGTTGAAGGATTTGAAGAAGCAACAGCGATAGGTGAGTACATTGATTTTGGACCCATGCTTGCATCTGAATAATCTTTCCTCCTGGAAAGAATTAAAAACAGGTCTGTTTTGAGTCTCATTATGATTCTCTTCTGGATCTGAAAAAAACAGGCAAATTTGTTTCCGATGTATTTTTCAATTTGATCAGATTTTATCAGGTGAATGCAGTCGATACGTTCAAGTTTTTATATGATAACAGGACCTACACTTAGGGCTCAGTACTGATAACACTGCTGATATTGATGGAGTAGAAATAAGTGATGTATTGGCAGCTTTATCTGAGGCGAGAAGTCCTAGAACACCTACACAAATGTTAGGATTCAGAGGAAGAAATATTTTTCTACCTCACCCAATCCTATTGCATTAACGAGGCTGAAGTTGGCTGCTTATTCGCCAGCTTCGTTTCGCGTTTTTTGTTCCACCTTAAATGCTGCTGCTGTGATGTTATGCCGCCTTTCGCATGTAGATGGCTCTCTATAGTAATTTTTAAAAATACTAATCCGAGTGGATTACTGCACATATCCTCAGTAAAGGGTAATATGTAAGTAATGATTATCCAAATTGCATTTTTGTATGAAACACATTTCAGAAAATCGAAAACCAATTTTCAAAACTCACAATAACACAAACTGGCATGTCAGACAACAAGTAAATAAGACAAAGGCAAAACGTGAATTCTCAAAGTCTCAAAATCTTGCATTTTGCAAGAAATATTATTATAGCAGTTTACAATGGGACATTTAGAACATGGCATATGAGAATATATGGTTAACGGAGGATGAGCAAAGGGTGATGACACTTTCTGCTTATTGCTATGATCCTCCCTCCTGATTATAAAATCGTCTCACAATTCTGCCACTGAGGTGTGAGACACAATGTAACAGACTCTAAAAAATCCTGAACTTCAGGAAATGTTGCTGTACCATTTTTAAAATATGATCCTCTGAATATGGCATGAGAGAATTCATAGGGAAAAGCTAATTGCTCTTTCTGTTGTGTTGTGATGGCCCCTGTCTAGAAAACAAAAATCTCAGAATTGTGACACAAAGGTGTGAGACACAATGTAACAAATTATGAAAATCATGAAGTATAAGAAAATTTACTGTACCATTTTTTTAATATGACCCTCTAAACATGGCATGCGAGGATTTATAGTCAACAAAATAGCACCCCTTCTGCTGAATTACTTTTTCCCTCCTTCCTTGTTACCAAAACATCTTAGTATTCTGACACTAAGGTAAGAGAGACAAAATCACTCATCACGAACATTTGTAATTACAAAACTTCACTGTTGCATTTCTGCGTTGTGACATTCTGAACATGGCATATTAAAGTAAATAGAAAACCTAGATCAGAACAGGCTAAATGTAATTCATAGTGATTTATATTTTTTTAATTCTTTCTAAATGAAAAATATGTTTTTCAGTGATTATGACTTCACTTCCAATTTCTCACTTCAGAGAAGGATAAAAAACTCAGTCATCCTCTACAGAGAAAAACCATCAACACCCCTACCACCTCCACCAATCCTAACCTTGTTTTTACTATACCCTCTGACCTTTCCCTTTCACCCCTCTGCATCCTCAGCTAACATATTTTAAAATTACAATAGACTGTATAGTATTTATGTTTAAAATTAAGGTAAATATGTCAAAATATCAAAATCCAACTGCACAGTGCTATCGTAACAATGCTTGTCAAGTTCTCAAACAAACCTGCATTTTATTTTTAAAATATTTCAGCAGAGGATTCAACTGGAGTATAAATGAAGATTCGACGATACTTTTTCTTGGGTGAATATGGTTTTCTGGGGAGTTGCAATGTTGGGCATTATTGGACATTTCCCGGTGACCCTGACACGTGTTAAACATTCGCATTTCCTGCAAATATTAAAATGGTTATGGTTTCGCTGAGAAATCCAATCGACTGAAGACAACGTTTACATCGCAAAAGAACCCCGTCCCTGGGTGGACTTGAACTACAAACTCTTCAGTTAATAGCCGAACGCGCTAACCAATTGCACCACAGACACTGACTGGCAGGTCCTTCTCTCGAATCACAAGTTTTCGGTTAAAAAAAAAAATCTCTTACCGTTTATTTTGTCAGCCGGTAATATTTCTTCTGCACTGATAACCAAGAATTGAATTTCATTTTTCGCAATCTGTGTGAATTTAATCAAAAACAAGTTTTCCAGAAAGGAAATGAACACATGCATTTAACGAAATCAAGCCCTTTGTGGTTGCCCGAAATACGTTCTGTACTACAAGATAGGAAGAAAGACACGGCTGGGATTTGAATCTCCGTTCTTTTGTTTGATAGAGAAGCGTTTTAACCAACTAAGCTACGATGACAGGACAACCATCACCTTTTACAGCTGCTTGGACACACCGCTCTGAGACATCTGCGTTCAGTAACCGCTGAACCTGCGCTCAGAGCAAATTGCCTCTTTTACATAGCAGCCCCGACACTGAGAAACGAAGAGAACTGGCTTTTATCTGGCATTTTCATGTCCAATGCGTTTGACATCTCCCAAGGGCGACAGAGTTCTTTTGCGACACTATTTCTTCTTCTTTTTTATTTCTGTACGCTTTGATAAAAAACGAGAAATCGTGCAAGGGAAAAATGTCTTTTTTTTCATAGAGAAAACGTGCACCAGGAAATGTTCTGTTGAGAAGAAATGATTTAACATGATACGTGACCTAATTTATCGGAGCAATTGCTCAACCAGCAAGGTCTGGAGAGGTTGGAGAGTCTGGTGGATGTGATAATTATACGGTGTTGTGGAAGAAAACAGTCTTTCTTTGAATTCTCAGTCAATTGGAATTTCAATGCGAAACATAAACCCCTTGTCTGATTTAAAGATATTATATTTTAAAACTCATAAAAAATCAGAAAACACACGTTTCTCAATTTTACACGGAGCGGTGCATTACTAGTAGCGGCGCTGAGCACACTATGGGGGAATTCAGGTCATGTGAAATGCCAGCGGTTTAATCAACAACGCGTCTGATTTCGGAGCATAAGATTGTAGGTTCGACTTCTACCTGGCTCGTGTAAATTGTATTCAAGCTCCTCAGTAATAGACGTATATTATGTAATGAACCGCACCTGAAAGCAAACGTTGGGTCTGTTTCCTTTGTTTTCCAGCATGAAATAGCAAATCGTTACAAAAAGCACCTGCTAATGTTTTTTTTTTCAAATTACATTTTCAGGCTTCAGACACTTTTTAATAAAACAAAAGTGTCCGGAAACTCATTAACTTTCAGGTTTGCTTGAACCTGTATTAAAAAAAGTTATCTGAAACTTCAGGAATTCCATTATCTGATGTAGCTGTCTCTAAAGTTGGACGTGATGTTAAGCAGATGTGAACTGTGCCTTTTCTCTTAAAAAAAAAAAACAAAGTTCTTTTTTTCCCCTTCACTCCAATGCTGGAGACTGTAAGCCTGTGTGAGCTCCACACTGCGTGTCCTGTACTGCTCTATTTTGTTTAGATTATCTATGTGGTGTACAGATAGAACTCAACTGCATGGTGTGAATTCTGTGTTCAGGACCAGCAGAACCTGAAAAAGTAACAGCTGACCTCAACATGATTTGAACACGCAGCCTCCTGATCTGGCGTCAGACACGCTACCATTGGGCCATGAAGTCACAGCTGTCTGTGCCTTTGAATTCCCCAAAGGAGACAAATGAGCTTCACAAAGAAAAATCTGTGAAGAGCGCAGCTCTTCCGAAGAGAGTCTTTTCTTCCCAGACCACATTTTATTCTTCCTGCGCAGCTCTTGTGTAGGTGTTGTTCTCAATTACAGCTCCAGGAACACTGATTGTTTTTTCTATTTTTTTAAATTAAGTACCCCATGGTGCAACGGTAGCACGTCTGACTCTAAATCCCCAAGTTCAATTTCAAAGTATATCGGAGTCAACTGATACTGATCAGGTTCTGCTGCTACTGAACCCGCAGTCTTCACCTTAAAGTTCAATTCCCCAAGCCTTTTGACCTTATATGTCCATCCCTTCTCGTCAAAACTCGTATTTTCACAGGATACCCTTCAGAAATCGCAGTATAGAATGAAAAAACTCCAGTAGATCTCGGCCGCTGTTGGTGATTTTCCTTTTAAAATAAATGAATCTCTGGAAATTTTACGGAGTGTATCACTTTCACTGAGACCGAGAAGTGTTAAGCTGTACATGCGTCTTTGTGGCTCAGTTGTTAACCAAAAGGGTGGTGGTTTGAGCCCTTCCAGGGACGCTATGAGCCTTTTAATGTACACACCCTCCTCACTTCATGTCTCCACAGCGGGTCTTGTATCGCTAACAAATACAGAGCCCGTAGGAGGCAGTAAGCTTGCATATTTTTTTTCTTATAAAATATACTTTATTCCGAAAAAAACACATGTTGTGCCGGATGAGATTGTTCCTCACGTCCCACAGGCCTTTTTTTGTGAGGGACAGCAGCAGCCATATCAGGAACTGCGTCCCTCTGTCCAGTCCGGTAGGTGCCAGCCCCAGCAGAATGTACTGGTAACTGAGCACCGCACCCGTCCCCAGGAGTTGCATGGTGTTGTCCATTCTGCCCCACACCGCCTTGGCGAAGGGGCAGCTCCAGAACACGTGCTCCTGAGTCTCCTCGACGAAACACGTGTCCCGGGGGCAATGCGGGTTCCTGGTAAGCGAGTGTCTGTAGAGGACCTCTCTGGTAGCCAGTCTCTTGTGTACGGCCATCCAGTTGAGGTCCTTCAGTTCGTTGTCCAGTTCTTTAGGCTGCGTCCTTTCCCAGACTTGTCTGGGAACTTGCAGCCTTTCGTCGGCGACCAGATGCCCCCTCACCTCTTTGTACAGAGGTCTGTGGTTGGTGCAGAGCTCTGGCTGTCTCGTGGCCTCATACCTCCTGCTCCACTTGACAGCGTGGGTGTAGCACTTTGGTTGCCTCTCTGCCTTGGGCCCAGTGTTTGACCACTGGACCAAGTGCCTCATCGGGATGGAGAGCCACAGCCTGACAAAGTACTGGTACTTGTGGCCGATAGGCTCCCGCAGCGCCCGACAGAGGTTGCAGTAAAAGATGCAGTCGAGTTTCAGGGGGAAATGGGGGACATCTCGACCCCCTTCCTCGACCGGCTGACACATCCGGTTTCTCGTGATGTACTCGTACCTGCCGCCCCAGACGAAGCCGAAGATCATCCCTTGCAGCGCTCGTCTGAGTCTGGCCGGCAGCGAGTACACCACCGCCAGGTAAACAAAAGCCGGCAGGACGTCTGCTTTCAACACCATCACTTTCCCTGTGTAGGACAGCGACCGCGTTTTTCACAGACCCAGCTTGGCGTTCACCCTGGCGATCCTCTCGGTCCAGTTGTTGGTCTCGTTGTCCCGGCTCTGGAAGGAATCCCCCAGTATTCTGAGGGGCTCCGTGCAGAGCTCTTCAGGGTTTCCCCAGCGCCTCCCGGTATCTCCAGGCCGTCAATGACGGGGTCCCGTCTCACCGCCTCTGCTAAGGGCTCTGTGAAGAGAACATAGAGAATGGGTGAAAGGGGGCAGCCCTGTCGTACTCCGGATTCCTGGGGAATGAAATCCCCCAGGTTTCCGTTCACGTTCACTCTGCTGCCCACGTCAGAGTACAGAATCTGAATCCAGCGGCTGAAACTCTCTCCGAAACCGAAGCGTTCCAGCACCCTGAACAGATAGCTGTGGTTCACTCTGTCGAAGGCTTTCTCCTGGTCCAGGCTGACCACCATCATGGGCACGTTCCGGTCCTCGGCCCAGGCGATGGCGTTTCTGGTCAGCTGGAGGTTCCAGCTGACGGATCGCCCCTCCACCCCACACGTCTGGTCGCTGTGGATGATGTGGGGGAGGGCGGTTCTCAGTCTGCCGGTCAGGAGCTTGGACAGGATCTTTACGTCCACGCAGAGCATCGTGATCGGCCTCCAGTTTTGAGGTCGGCGGCGTCTCCTCCCTTGAAGAGCAGGGAGATGACGCCCTCCCTCATGGTGTCTCCGAGTTTCCCCCGGCGGAAGATCTCCTGCGCCACTTCCACCAGATCTGACGCCAGGGTGTCCCAGAAGCAGGTGTAGAAATCCTTGGGGAGTCCGTCCGGCCCCGGCACCTTGCCATTCTCCATGGACAAGAACGCCGCCTTCAGCTCCTCGGCCGTTATCGGACCCTCCAAGTCCTCCCTCACCTCCTCCGGTACTCGTGCCTTCAGCCCCTCCAGAAAAGCATCGCCTGCCTCCACCTCCGTCTGCTTTTCTGAAAAGAGCTCCGTGTAGAAAGCGGTGGCCGCTTCTACTTTGTCGCTCTCGTCCAGCACTTCCTCTCCATCTCCCCGTCTCAGGCTGTGGATCACCCTCTTTTTCTGGGCTCCCCGGACCTGGTTGAAGAAATAGGAGGAACAGGTTTCATTATTTTCATAATGCTCCCTTTGTGCCTTGACCAGGAAAGCTTTGGCTTTCTCAGTGTGCAGTTTGCGGAGCCTCTCCTTCAGGTCCCGTGCCCGGGCTGAATTGAAGGCTCCTCCCCCGTTAGCCGAGCTGTACTCCTCCTCGAGTTGCCTCTGGAGACGTGCAGCTTCCTTCCTCTCCCTGGCCGCCTTCCGTCTGCAGTACGTCTGCGCCAGTGTTCGGGTCCTGTCCTTCACCGACTCCCACCATTCCACCACGGAGCTGAAGCCGTCTCTCAGATCAACCCAGCTCGCGTAGTCTTTCCGGAACAGTGCCCTGAAGTCGTCTTCCTCCAGTATCTCCCAGTTCAGCTTCCAGTACCCACGACCGAATGCCGGCAGGCTGGTGTTAGCCACCACCGTCAAGCGACCGTGGTCGGAATACCACGCCGGGGACACCGTCGCCGACTCCAGGGAGCAGGTCGTGTGCAGGAAGATGTAGTCCAGGCGGCTGCACACTCCCCGGGAGTTTTTCCAGGTCGTTCCGGCGTCGTTAGGGCGGCACCGTCTGAAGCCGTCTACCAGGGAGAACTGCTTGAGTAGCAACTCCAGCTCTGCCGAGCTAGCGTCGCTCCCCTTCTCCCGGTCGACGTTGAAGTCCCCGCCGAGCACCATCTGTCTGTTGGTGGTGCAGCAGCAGACCAGGTCAGCAAACACTTCCTTCCGGATAGAGGGTTCCGTCAGAGCATAGACGTTAATCGCTCTCAACTTCTGCCCCCTAAAGTCAATGTCTGCGACCAGGATCCGGCCCTGCACCACCGAGAAGGAGGAAACCAGCGTCATCTCTGGGTTTCCAAGGAGGATTCCCACTCCGGAAGAGTGGACCCCTCCTACGCTCCAGCATGATTCTCCCTTCGTCCATTCCCTGGTGAATGTCAGCTTGTCGCTTTCATCCTTCAGGTGGACCTCCTGTAAGAAACAAACTGAGAAAGACTTTGAGGCCAGATCATGAAAGACTCCCCGTCTTTTCACGGTACTCCACGGTTACATACCTCCCTAGGTACGCTGTTACCCGTTCCGCTGGTACGTAGGGATTGTATGTGCAAACCGTGATGGTCCTCTGATTCGTCTTCCTCATCGGCTCCGGCCTGTAATCAGAGAAACCAGGGTGCTTACCTTTCTCCCTGATCAGTCTCGTTGCCTTTTCGTACGATGCGTCCGTAGCCATGTAGGCCTCCATGTATCTCTCTGCCTTGTTGTCCTGGAGGCAGTAGAGATCTCCGGCCACCAACTGCAAGATCCCTCGCAGGAAGGTCATAAAGAAGGCCTTTGCAGTCGGCATCGGCTCCGTCTTCTTTGTCCAGTGGAACCGGATCAATGTCCTCTTGTCTGCCATCTCTGAGGGAGAAAAAAAAAAAAAGGAGGGAAAGAGAGAGAGCAAAGGGAGCAGCGAGGGAGCCCTGGCCTTTGTCCTTGTGGGCAAAGCCCAGCTAGGTGCAGGCGCAGGAGGAGAGAGAGAGAGGAGAGCGGAAAGTGCTTCCGGGTCTCAAGGAAGAAAGCAAGCACCGCGGGCAGGCCACGTGTACCTGCTCCCAGCCAAGAGGCCAAGGAGGCAGAGAGAGAGAGAGCGAGAGAGAGAGGGAGCGGATAGCGCTTCCGAGTCTCAAGGTGGAAAGCAAGCACCGCGAGCAGGCCACGTGTACCTGCTCCCAGCCAAGAGGCCAAGGAGGCAGAGAGAGAGAGAGCGAGAGAGAGAGGGAGCGGATAGCGCTTCCGAGTCTCAAGGTGGAAAGGAAGCACCGCGGGCAGGCCACGTGTACCTGCTCCCAGCCAAGAGGCCAAGGAGGCAGAGAGAGAGAGAGCGAGAGAGAGAGGGAGCGGATAGCGCTTCCGAGTCTCAAGGTGGAAAGGAAGCACCGCGGGCAGGCCACGTGTACCTGCTCCCAGCCAAGAGGCCAAGGAGGCAGAGAGAGAGAGAGCGAGAGAGAGAGGGAGCGGATAGCGCTTCCGAGTCTCAAGGAAAAAAGCAAGCACCGCGGGCAGGCCACCTGTACCTGCTCCCAGCCAAGAGGCCAAGGAGGCAGAGAGAGAGAGAGCGAGAGAGAGAGGGAGCGGATAGCGCTTCCGAGTCTCAAGGTGGAAAGCAAGCACCGCAAGCAGGCCACGTGTACCTACTCCCAGCCAAGAGGCCAAGGAGGCAGAGAGAGAGGGAGAGAGAGAGAGCGAGAGAGAGAGGGAGTGGATAGCGCTTCCGAGTCTCGAGGAAGAAAGCAAGCACCGCGGGCAGGCCACGTGTACCCACTTCCAGCCAAGAGGCCAAGGAGGCAGAGCAAGAGAAAGGGGGAGGGGAGAGGAGAGGAGAGAGCAGAGAGAGAGAACGTTACTGCCGGATCCCACCCAGCTCAGCTGCTGCTTGGCCTTAACCCCCTAGGCTCAACCTAGAGCGATACCAGCTCAAGCACTCTTCAGAATCTTCGATCGCCTTCTAGACCTTTGGAAAGACAAGAACTGCGGGCATGCCACTTGAACTTGATCTTAGCCAAAAGGCCGAGAAGGCATAGGTTTCTTTACGGCATTCCTGAACTCTTTGCACTAATGAGCCCGGGCCTTTTTCCCGTCTCGCCGCTACGCATATGGGTCTTTTTCCGCTCTCCTACTCCCCATGGCTAGTCCCTTTGGATGTCCGTGACAGGTGCCCCTTTGGAATAGTTTTCAGAAAATGTGAGAAAAGGAAAGTTATGTACAGTAAGCTCTCACACACAGCTCTCAAACACAGCATTAGAGATTGGAATCTGATTGTAAAAAAAAACTGCCCGTCTCCCCGGCATTTAACGTTGCTGTTGTTTTTATTTTACATATTGTTAGCATTTTAATGAATTGTTAAAAGATTTATACACAAATCGCTAAATACAAAACGTAAAAAACCCAACTGTATGCAATTGACCATTCATATTCCTGAATTTTAAATCCCTGTGTTTATCTGTGTCCAAGTGACTGGTGCAGCTATTTTGAAAGCATACCTCAAGGAGGACTTTACACGCAGTCTGGGGTATTTAGCTTGTACTGTGTGCCCTGTTTGCCTTTGTAAGCATTTGTTTAAAAAATAAGTTCACAATACGATAAAAACAGAGAAAGCACAAACTTAATAATATAACGATTCAAAATCAAAACCAAATCATATGAAGAAAAATCATATGACCAAATCATAAAGAAAAAGAGTCAATTTCCGCCTGCACTGATATCCCTTCAAATGTTTTAGAAGAACTCTTGACGTTAATAGAGTAGAAGCCTGCATTTCTTCTACTAAACGAGACTATGGGGAGTGAGTATTTTGATGTCGAACTGGGATTTAAATAAAGAGGAACACTACACTACATTGGGCTACGCGTGTGACAAAACGTTTATTTTAGACCTCTCGATAGCTCAGTTGCTAGCTCTTAAAACTGTAGAAAAAACAGCGAGTATGTCTTATGTCCCTGGTCTGAATCCAGTTTGAAGGATGGTGTTTTCTTGTTCCTTAATCAAAAAGTGAAAATTGCGAATTTGTCTTTCACTTTGACGTTCACCCGAAAGCTCAGTATACAAAGAAGTAGAGGCTCCTGTTCTGAATAATTCCGCTCTGAGACACCTGCGTTAAGTTAGCGCTGAGTCGGCTGGCTGAGCATGTTGCCTCCTTTACATTCAATAGGAGCCCCGACACTAAGAGAAACGTACAGAAATGGGTTTTATCGGGAACTTTTCATGTCCAATGCACTTGACATCTCCCACGGGCGACAAAGTTCATTTAGGACACCTTTCTTTCTTTCTTCTTTCAGCAGGAGTATAATAATGGCAACAACATGTTTGGAGTTCGGCATTTCATTTAGTCTGCGGAAACATCGTATCGGAATGAACTACCTGAGATAAAAGAGTAATTGCGGCTTCAGATTGTTTTTACAGAGCATTGCGTTGTTCTGTTCATGCTGACTACACGCTTTAGATATGTCATTTACTGCAAGCGTTGCTTTTCCAGGTTTTTCTGAAATTCCTCGCATTTGAGCCAGCACTAAAATATTTCATTCCCGTCGCTGAATACATCGTGGAAACGGTATTTGCAACGGAATGCTGTCACACATGAAACCTTTTTGTTTGTTCTGAAGTTTGAAAATGAAAATAAAACGGGGGTCACCTCATAGGCTTGAAAGAAGTCCAAGCAGCATAAAAACCCGTGAATTCTCACAAATTGCATTGTGCTGCACCTTTCTTCTGCTGCTGTTATAAATCAGCCTTAAACATTTGAATGCATACCTTACTGCTGCTAATCACATTCACATGTTTATGAAGCTTTTTTCTGTCCGTTATGTTTTTGCTAAGCAGTTTCTCCGTTTTCCTCGTACTGTGATTGTCAGCGAGCACAACAAGACTGAAACAGTGTAAAAGCAGGCAAAAAAGACAGGGTAAAACGCCTGACTGTCGGGAGTGGGATTTGAACCCCTGCCTCTATTTGGAGAGTGAAACACAAAGCTTAAAAGACACGAAGCTGTGAATTTGCTGTTTTAAACCGCTCGACTATCCTGAAAAAATGTGTGCTGATTGCACCAGTCGCATCCGATTTTCTGTAACTTTAGGATGATTGATACGACTGGACAAACACAATTTGTGGCATTTAGCATGACATGGAAAACGGTACCAGAGCATTCGGGTCCGGACTACCAGACTCAGAAACAGTTTTTACCCCCGCACTATCAAACTATTAAACTCCCAGCCTCTCTCACTCTCTCCTCACCTCTCACCTATGATCTGAACCTCACGGTGCCTTCTTTCTTACCAAAAACCCAAACACACATTGAAAATCTACCTCTACCATACATGTCAAAAGCTCACTCCCCATCATTTCTATCCCTTTATTTCATTCTTTTGATGCATGTTTTTGCACATAACCTGTTACCTTTTTGTTGTTTTGCACGCTGCCTGTTGTTTTTGCACATCGGCTGTTGTCTCTGTCTTTCTTTTGTTATACAATTGTATTGTTGTTGTGTTTTCTTCTTTGTACTACTTATGTCCGAGAGCTTGCTAAATAGCATTTCGTTATACCATATACCTGTGTATGAGTATAATGACAATAAACTTGAACTTGAACTTGAAACTTGAACTTGAACTTGACATAGTCTTGCAGGCAGTATATTATTTTATCGTTTACTCGTTTAAAAAAACACGGTCTTCTCGTTTTTAAGTCAGATTTTTAGTGCTTTCGAACGTTCCTTCCAACCTGGACTGACAGCTCACCCGATCTGTTTGTGATCAGATCATGGAGTCGGGGGCTGTACAAAGCGCACGTTCCTTCCCAATGCTGAGGCGATCATTCAGAAGTTGGGTGTGAAGAGAAACAAGCTTTGTCGACTAAAAAACAAGGCAGGATATGCAAGAATACTAATCACTGGCGACAGTTATGTTCTCTTACTATTGAGATCCCTACATTGTGAGTTTTTTTAAGACTTTGAAACTAAAGGAAAGCGGTGACAAATGAAACAGGAACGGGTGGGGTTTGAACCCACGCTCTTCGGTTTACGAGACCGACGCCTTACCACTTGGCCACCGTGCCTACTTGTAAGCATGGGAATAAGGTTGTTCAAATTATTTTTTTCTGAATCTGGTTTACATCGCCAAATGTAAACCGGAGGTAGCAACAACAATAAAAGGGATACTTGTCCTTAAACTCGGACGTGATGTTCTGCAGACATGTGCACAATGTCCTGTTTTCTTGCAGTGTAGACATTTTGCTGTTCACGCTCCGCATTCATCTGCTTTGTGCGTTGTTAGTCCGCACCTGTAACATGTAATGTCAGCCGTCCCCTGTTCTTCTATTTCTCTAGCATGACTGTGTCCTGCTGCTCGGCTTTTGATTGTAAATTTTGAGCGAGCGCCCCGTTCAGTGTCACTTTGTCACTGTGGTCAGAAAGCATTCTTGATTCTGCTTGAGCTGCTTCATGAATTCTAGCGACTGTAAGAGCTCTTTCTAGTGTCAGCCCTTCCTCCTGCAGCAATTTATAGTCTCTTATGTGCACATTTTTCCACAAGTTGATCTCTTAACATGTCAGTTTCCAATACTCCAAAGTCACAAGATTTAGCCAGTTCTCTTAGTGCAGTCACAAAAGCATCAACAGATTCGTCCTGAGACTAAGTTCTCTGCCTAAATTTATGCCGTTCTAAAACCACTTTTCTCCGCGGTGTAAAGGAAGCGTCTAAGACAGCTACAGTCTTTTTCTCCAGGGAGGTTGGCAAAAATCCGCTGCACGGGAGCCCCGATACAGTGCAGTAATGTAGCACGTCTCACAGCATCCTGAGCTTCTGTAGATCCACTGGCTATTTAAAAAAAATCTGTACGACTCCATCCATATCTTGTATTCCGTATACAAATCCGGAGCTCCGAGGTTCAGTGGAAGCGGTGGAAAAAGCTGGGCATAAGCAAAGCTTCTCGGCGCGGCTGCCATATCTTCCATGGCGCTAGCTAAACGAAAAGTCCTAAAATTCAAAAGTTCGTTTCTACCAGCAAGAGAACTAAAATTTGCAGTGTTCTGCCCGCTTTGAGTCCGTCAAGCACTCATCTCTCGTTGCAATAAATGTTTTGTATCTTAATAAAAATACGTTTTTATATTATTTTAACTATTTTGTTAACTACACAGATCATGCCCTTACACCATATATTCCCGCCTTCTACTCTCTCGTTCTGTTGTCTCGCGATGTCTACTCACTATACTACATTTAGCATGACTTCTTGTTGCAGTTGAGCTCAAAACTGGAGATGATCTCCATATTCTACCGCTGTAACAAGTCCGAAACATAGGACACAGTACACACTTTTTAAGTGAAGTCAGGTTGTTAAAAAATTAAACCAGCGACCTGTCACAGAAACGTACCCCAGTCTCCCGCGCAACAAGCGGGGGTACTCAGCACTATACTAACGAGGAGCGCTTGTCTGCAGCTGAGCGTCAGCTCTGTTTACTGTCAGCAGTCATTGCCTCATTTCCAAAGACTTTTTCACCTGCTCTCAGCTTTTCAAGACAGTCATAAACGCTCAAGAAGTAATTCATGTCAGTTGGAAGTCTGTTTCTGTTGTCTCAGCTCTTGATAAAGAAAAGCCGTGCGTGGGAGACTCCCTCTCTGAAGAAGTTTGCCGTCACCCTGCGAGGGAGAAGAGCCATCAATCACCGAGGCAACCACTGAGACAGTTAACATTAAACACGTGAAATGCGAGATGTTGTGATTTTTTTCCCGCTTAAGGCTTCTATCGTTTCTACTCTAACGAGAAAGACCTCTTTATTAGAAGTGAGATTTTAACAAACGTCTCCAGGGTTAACTGCGACCTGAACGCAACGCCTAAGACCACCAGCCATCTTGCCTGTGGTACTTAGAGCAGCGCTCAATAAAAATGATCAGAACCCGAAAGCGCTTCTTATGCGGATCAGTATATTCCGATTCCACTGGTTCTGCAGAAGAAATAAGAAAAGCCAAACTCAAAGCACTGTGTTGCCATTACGGGTACTCTGCAGCTGCTTTAAGATCTACTCACACCGTGTTGCCATTAAGGCTACCTAGTTAAAAAAAAAACTTATCGTCACCTTTTTGAACGTGATTATTAGACACCCATTAAATCTCCACCGAGGTTTCTTGAGAGATCTTCAGCGAGCGAGTATTAAAAAACTACGTCGCTTCCAACCTCTGCTGTCACTGTAAACTCGGACGTGATGTTCTGCAGAGTTGCAGTGTGCCTTTCCTCTTGTATTCAAGAGTACTCACTGTGTGAGCTCCTCACTGCGTGTTCTGTACTCTACTGTGATTTAATTTATTACGTGGAGTAGAGTGACAAGATCTACTTGAACACTTTCGGTTTGTGAAATGAAACACTAAATACACTACTGTAAATACAAGTAAATACAAGTAATGGACAAGTAATGGACATTTAAAATAACCAAGTACAGCTAGAACAGTGAAAGATTAAAGACTATTTAGAATGACATTCACAATAGACTTAAGAACAGCACATCCGCCCGAACAGGGACTTGAACCCTGGGCCCTCAGATTAAAAGTCTGATGCTCTACCGACTGAGCTATCCGGGCTCTGAAAGAAAGTCGACACTGTCGGGATCCTCGCAAGTCACGTGTCTCTTGTTCCGAAGAGCAGTCATACCTGACCCGTCTGGAATGACCACTGACAGACTTTATCATGAAGCGACGGCACCACTCCCAGTAGAATGAGTGAGAAATACAGCATGACATGGGTAGTTAAGGGGCTCCCACAATCCATCTTTCCTCACATTACTGATTTTTTTCAATAGCATTTGGACCTTTTTTCACATTCAGATTTTTTTCTCATTTAATAAAATCTTTTAATCAACAACATTAAAAAGAAAACAAATGGAACATTTTTTGGAACAATAATTAAAAAAAAAATCTTTCAATGCCTTGGTTGCATACGTGTGCACACCCTTTATAAAGGGAGTTGCAACAGTGCTGAAATGTAAAGAGCATTTCTGTAGAGAAAACAGCATTTTTTCTGCCTTGATGTTAAGCTTAGGGAGCCTGTCTTTTAGAAATTCTATTTCTTCACACCCTGCACAGCCTCCCGACAGACTAACGAATATTTTTGGGAGAAATTGGCTCACACACCGGAAGACACTAACGTTTATTTACGTTAGAGTATATGAATAACAGTTTAACCGAAAAAGTTTGTAATTGTGATTTTGTTAAAATTTAATAAATCGTCTATCATCAGTAAGTAATTTTTTTATTTCATAAACTATAAGACAATTTAGAGAGTTTATAGGTCATAAACGTCGCTTATGTTCCTTTAACTCTAGCGTTCAGGATCCAAACCCAGGTGCGGACGGTTGTGTTTCTTGAATCTCTTGTAATCATCAAAAGTCGATGTGTAGTCCTTCAGTACTTTCTCGAGTTGTGCCATGGATATTTTATACGATCAATACTTGTCATGCTCTTTTGCATTTTCCTTAACTAAATTAGTTCAAATAATTTAGGATTTAACAGAACTAAATGTTCTGTTAAAACAGCAGCGCAACTGTGCAGCACGTCGAGTGTGCCTGCATTTAATTGTGTAAACCTGGCTCTCTCTGAACACGAGCAAAGAGTTCTCACTCAACAGAAGATTGCGATGTGAGTACTGTAATATAAAGCACCTGGAGATGCCAGGGATTGAACCCGGGACCTCATACATGCAAAGCATGCACTCTACCACTGAGCTACATCCCCGATGAAAAAGTTTATGGAACAGACTTAGAGATGTGCAAATGCTCACTGATCACACCACTCACGAAGAATGCCTGCAGTTTCCCACTTTCGCGTTTCTTCTACTACAGAGTAAATTCATAGGAATGAAAAAATAAGGAAGGAAAAATAATCGCATCGAAGCTTCAAGAGGCTGGGCACAAATTAATCTGTTATTTTTGCATCCAGTTACATGGGCGACGGTGGTTGATTCCCAGACGGGGGAGTGCTTTTTTTTCTACCTCCTTACTCGACTGTCCTTCAATTCTATTTTATTTGAAACCTATTTGCATCTTTTAAGTGCTCTTGATTAAACTATGCATAGAAATATAGCAGTACTGATGATTTAACGTAAAAGGGTGAAACAACGCCCCAACCACAGGAATGGTAACAGGAAGGATCGTGTTCTTATTTAATATGTCCTTTTGGGATGTCTTGTCAATGCACACAGGCGGTAGAGCTGAATAATTTACTTTTAGTTCTTTCTATACCAGGAAGAAAGGAGCAGACTTTAACTTTAAGAGGCAAAAATGACACCTTGTCAAAGCTAATATTTATTAAAATGACATCACAACAAAAGAGTGGAGCCTTGAGTGAATAAAGCCTTGAGTGGAGCCTTGAGCTTTCATTGGATGTCTGTGTCTCTATAACTTTGTAGGTGAGAGAGAGGATTGTGATAATTTGCAGGTGCTTCTCGGGAGTGCGTTGGTGGTACAGGCGCCTTCCAAATAATTGAGTCAGTTTTTTAATCCCAGCCAGTGCAAACCCAAATCTTTTCAAGATAATCTGTGGTCCGCTAACACATCTTTTGAAACACTACAACAGGTAACACCCCGTGTGAAACATCATGAGCATCTATTAAACCTCTCTACCTACCCGTTCCTCACAGAGACATGACGAGGGTCTAAAGGGACATTTTAGCATTCCGTACTTTCCTGTGCAGTCAGGCCAGTTCCACTTTAACTGCGCCCGACAACGGAGGTCGTTTTGAAAACTACGAGAGTAAAGGAAGAGTAAAGGATTGGAAGCTAGGGAGTTTCAGGTCTGTGTTTTTATTATAGGTTCTCAAATCTGAATACCTTTTCAAGAAGTATTTCAGAATCCCAGTCAAATCCAGTACGAATGCTGCATAGATCTGCATTGAACAATTAGTATACTGTTTGTCCGTTGAATCAAACACGCCTTATGAAGCATTTCTAAAACAGGAGAGATTGTTAGGGAATGCGTCTTCCTGTAAAAATAAAATGACTTCAAGGGCACTATAAGCAGAGGTGCTCTACAGAAGAACTATAGCCAGAGATGCCAAAGAGGTCGAGATTTCACCACGTGAGAGAAAGCATCTCAGAAAACGAAGTTGCGGTCATTTCCACGCCTCATAAAACCACTAGGTCAAACAACAAGAGCTGAAGAGCCGCTGTTGAGAGTAACACGGCCGAGCGCTCTAAGGAGCTGGCTTAAACCTCCAGCCTCTTCAGGAGCATCTGTTGGAGTCACACTGCTACAGTGTATCGCCTTGTTAAGTATCCCTTTTATTGTTGTTGCTACCTCCAGGCGATGTAAACCAGATTCAGAAAAAAAATAATTTGAACAACATTATTCCCACGTTTTTTCGAAGGTGCGGTGGCCAAGTGGTAAGGCGTCAGTCTCGTAAATCGACGATCGTTTTATCAAACCCCACCCGTGCCTATTTCGAAGTCTTCAAAAAAACTTGCAATGTAGGAGTCTCAATAGTAAGAGAACATAACTATCGCCAGTGATTAGTATCCGTGCATATCCTGCCTTGTTTTTTAGTCGACAAAGCTTGTCTCTCTTCACACCCATCTTCTGAATGATCGCCTCAGCATTGGGAAGGAACGTGCGCTTGGTACAGCCCCTGACTCCATGGTCTGATCACAAACAGATCTGGTGAGCTGTCAGTCCAGGTTGGAAGTAACGTTCGAAAGCACTAAAAATCTGACTTAGGAACGAGAAGACCGTGTTTTTTTAAACGAGTAAACGATAAAATAATATATTGCCTGCAAGACTATGTCAAGTTCAAGTTCAAGTTTATTGTCATTATACTCATACGCAGGTATAAGGTATAACGAAATGCTATTTAGCTAGCTCTCGGACATAAGTAGTACAAAGAAAAAAAACACAACAACAATACAATTGTATAACAAAAGAAAGACAGAGACAACAGCCGATGTGCAAAAAACAACAACAGGCAGTGTGCAAAACAACAAAAAGGTAACAGGTTATGTGCAAAAACACGCATCAAAAGAATGAAATAAAGGGATAGAAATGATGGGGAGTGAGCTTTTGACATGTATGGTAGAGGTAAATGTTCAATGTGTGTTTGGGTTTTTGGTAAGAAAGAAGCAATCAGCACACATTTTTTTTCAGGACAGTCGAGCAGTTTAAAACAGCAAATTCACAACTTCGTGTCTTTTAAGCTTTGTGTTTCACTCTCCAAATAGACGCACGGGTTCAAATCCCACTCCCGACAATCAGGCGTTTTACCCTGTCTTTTTTACCTGCCTTTACACTGTTTCAGTCTTGTTGTGCTCGCTGACAATCACAGTACGAGGAAAACGGAGAAACTGCTTAGCAAAAACATAACGGACAGAAAAAAGCTTTGTAAACACGTGAATGTGATTAGCAGCAGTAAGGTATGCATTCAAATGTTTAAGGCAGATTTATAAAAGCAGCAGAAGAAAGGTGCAGCCTTTGTGAGAATTCGCGGGGTTTTATGCTGCTTGGACTTCTTTCAAGCCTATGAATTGACCCCCGTTTTATTTTCATTTTCAAACTTCAGAACCGAATAACAAAAAGGTTTCATGTGTGACAGCATTCCGTTGCAAATACCGTTTCCACGATGTATTCAGCGACGGGAATGAAATGTTTTAGTGCTGGCTCAAATGCGAGGAATTTCAGAAAAACCTGGAAAAGCAACGCCTGCAGTAAATGACAAATCTAAAGTGTGTAGTCAGCATGAACAGAACAACGCAATGCTCTGTAAAAACGATCTGAAGCCGCAATTACTCTTTTATCTCGGGCAGTTCATTCCGATACGATGTTTCCGCAGAATAAATGAAATGCCGAACTCCAAACATGTTGTTGTCATTATTGTTACTCCTGCTGCTGTAGTTTTAAGCTTTAATCAGTGGGTATGTAATGTTGTAAAGGGGCTGGACTACTTTGTTCAGTCCAAATTCCACTATGTGAATTTATGCTTTTTTAATATAAGCATTAACAATACAATGCGTGCTCAAAAACCGTTACTTATAAGCTTAAGAAGCGGCAGTGTTTTGACAAAGTGTGGTATTCGAACAGAAAATGCTGAAGTGTTTAATACTTGCTTGTGAGCAGATCTCCCTCGATTTAGACAAACTCTTGTTCGGCCGATGATTTCAGATCAAAATCTGAATCAAGTGGAAAGAAAGCTGAATTACGCTGGGTACTGGGTATCACTGTTACGCCATCAGGTCATGCTAGGAGGATTGGGGGGATGAAATTGACACAGAGGGACCCAATGTGGGGGCTGAACCCACAGTTCTGAGATTAAGAGATTCTTGCTCTATGGACTGCGCCTATATAACTCTTGTGCTCCAGCAGTAATGTTTCTGGGTGTGGATGAACATGACATAATAGACTGACAGCAGGAACACGTGGCCCACAGGCAGTGACAGTATCGCTATATTTGGTTGCAGTATATTGTGTTGAGAGCAGCAATAACTTTCCTGCAGAGATGGGAGTGCCTTTAATAAAGCTCTTTCAATCAGACAGAATAACAGGAACTGACCTAAAGTTTCGGCTGTGGATCCATCTCCACATGGGGGAAAGAGACAGTAAAATAGCGATGAAGAAACAGAAAGATTTGTGCTCGCTGCAAAGTAGGAAAGAGGTGGTCAGACACATAAAACAGCTTGGTGATAATTTGCAGCGACAGTTTTATGTTATTTAGTACACGGATTTCTCTTCATGTTCCTTAAGATGTGTAATTTGTATGTTGGTTGTATGAGAACAGTTTCTTCTCAAGTCCTGTCAATTGACAGTGGAGAGCTAGCTGGTGCACATCTTCAAGAAGACTCTCTTTAAGGCAATTACAATTTTCTCGAACAAATCTGTGTCATATATTTTTTAAATAGTTTAGCTAATGAGCAACGAGAGTATAAATGAATTCTCCCAACCTCCATTCGAAGATAAAACTCCATGTGCGAGTCTAAGTTTCCTTGAAGCTACTGATGTTCGTCATTATTGGACATTCCCGGTGATATTGACTAAGGAGCTCAATTTTGACGTGTCGTAGTTCAACATGTGCAAAACACTCGTATCCCCTGCAAATATCGGCAAGGTCAGTGATATTCTCAACAATTTGTGCCATTGCAATTCGTGCAATTCGTGCCATACTTTTTCGAAATGTATTCTGACATGCCAGGATCAGAGGGTCATATTTAAAGAAACTGGTGCATTAAAATTTCTTGTACTTCAGGATTTTGATAGTCTGTTACATTGTCTTTCACACGGCGGTGTCAGAACTGTGAGACATTTTCATAATCGGGGGAAGGCTGTAGCAATAAGCAGAAAGTGCAATCACCTTTTCCCAGTGTAAGTCCGTGTTGTGGTGAGTTTTTAAAATTGGTTTGCGATTTTCTGAAATATATTCCATACAAAAATATAATTTGGACAGTCGCTATTTGGATATTCCCTTTCAGTGAAGATGTCTACAGTATTCCAGCCGGATTAGTACTGATTGAAGAGAGCCATCTACAGGCGAAAAGTGACATAACATCACAGCAGCACCATTTAAGGTGGAACGAAAAACACGCATAAGAAGCTGGTGAATAAGAAGCTACTGTAACTTCAGCCTCGTAGCAGACCCTGGTAGGCACGCTCAAAATAATCGTCTTTCCCAGTACTTCAGAGTCATATTTAGATCGCTTTACTGTAATTTTATTTGATTGATGGGAGATGTGAAGCCATCGAGCCTGTACTGCGCTTTCACATTGAAATTGAAGCCATTTCTCCTGCTTTCTCTCAGTGTCCGGGCTGCAATTGCGTGTAAAGGAGGCGACTTGAAAATGAAACGTGTAATCACATTACAGAGGGTCTTCACGACGGGGTGCGTCAGCTAGTTCTCCATTATTGTCAGTTTACTGGACTTCTGAAGAAACCTATCTACAACGAAGATACAAACTGCACAGTTCAAGGCACATGAAGAGAAATCTGTTTGCTGATTGACTCAAAAAATGTCGATACAAATAATCTGCCAGGCTGATTTACTTGTCCGACCACCTCCCTCCGTCCCCCTTTGCTGTTAGCACAATTCTTTCAGTTTCTTTTCTTGTATTTTCCTTGCTATTTTAGTGTTCCCCATGTATAGATGGATCCACAACCGAAACCGTTTTCACCCTGTGTTTCTGCACACCTTGCACAGCTCCAGTGGTGCAATTGGTCAGCACGCGGTACTTATACAACAGTGCACAGCGGAGTTATACCGAGGTTGTGAGTTTAAGCCTCACCTAGTGTCTTTAGCTACTGAAAGCAACTGTTAAGTTTAGATACTATCAGGTATCTGATGAAGATAAATTAACATCAAACGAAGAAGTAAAGGTTTACTTCGAGTCACAATCAAATTAGGCTCCGCAGCTGAAACATTGTGTTTCCTTCTCTTTTCAGCATGGAATAAACCTTGACTTTTTCCTTTGAAGCCCATGCATGCTGACGCAGCTCCCTACTTAAATTACCATCAGCTGTGTATCTCCAGCTGACCTGTACACAAATATATGAGAGAGGTCTACTGAGACGAGAGGAGCACTGAGGACTTGAAAAAGCTCTCGCATTAGACTCTGTGTTTTTGTTGTTCCCCAGATTTGTTTTTAATGTTCTTTTTTCTTTTGAAATTGTTGCGTTTGTTTTTTTTTCGTAGTTGTTAGACAACTACCGGGATTTACCTAGGTTCCTGGAAGACTTCTTGTTTTGTGTTTGTTGTATTTTCGGGTTACAACAATTGTTTTTTTCTATTGATAGGACCCCACGCATTACTATGGGAGTAGTTAACATTAGTTCTTACATTGTACAGTACCTGAAATTACCACATAAACTACTACTCTGTTTCCATTTTTTTGACAGGCACAAGTGAAGTTTGTTTTTCCTTGCTGCTGATTGGTAGCTACAATGGGTCAATTGCAATAAACTTATATTCAATAAACTCCGCTGAAATTTGTCAGCAACTCTGTACTAAACCTGTTCTCAATTGCAACAAACCTAAAATAACAGCTGCTGCCCGTTAGATGTTACTGCATTAGGAGTCTAGCTTAAACCACCTCTTCATAGGTTTTAAGCAACTCAGTAGCGGACTAAGCAGAACAATTGATCACATCAGAACTGTCTTGTAATGGAAATAATGTACTCATTAAGTAACAAGGTTATGCACCACTTGCTTGAAAATTATTATTATATTTAACGACAAAAATTTGCAGACACCACAAATATTTATATATATAAATATTAACACGTATTTATTAATAAAAGTGTTATTTATTAATAATTAACTTCCATGTATATCTTTATTAGTAGCTGTATTACAAGTAATGCATAAGTCTTTATTATAGTTAGTTTTCAGTTATCCTGGGGAGGGAAGAGAATGGAAATTAAGGAAATAAAAATTTAAAGGGCTTTTAAGTCTTCAATGTGTTCTGTCATAGCTGTGTGTTGTCATATCTGGGTGTTAATTTAGTATATTTGTTGTATTATTTATTGTGATTTGACACTAAACTTGTTTTTCTCAGGAGAAAGCAGTAATATTTTTTTTTTAGTTTTTTGAGGGTACAGAAAATTGTATTGTACGGCCAAATGTAAGGTTACATTAAGAAACCCTTATTGTTACCTTTTGCAACGTTATTTATTTAAGACGGTTCTTCAGAATAGTGTCCCTTACGTATCTGTGACTGTGGTCCCACAATAACGGTGCTGAAATAGCCGGAATGTGTGGGAAGAAGATGGAGATGGAACAGGAGGCTTATTCAGTCGATAGAAAGGTTGTGTAGGACTGAACACACTACGGTTATGGTACTGGGTTTAAGAGCATTACGATCCTACAGTCTCCTGATCCATAATCAGATGCGTTATCCAGTGTACCACTGGCCCTTGTACCGCATTCCTCAATTGCACCACTGTGAGCTTGTGCCGCTACAATAATAAATCGCCCCAGTCCAAATTTTCTCAATTAGGTGTACGTTTTCTATGTGTATTTAGTTAAACAGTCTTTCATTTTGTCTGTTTTAAAAATTGCATCTCTTTAAAACAGACAAACGAGTTTATGTGTCGCGCTGAAATTCACACATGAGGGAATTCAAACGAAAGAAATCACAGAAAAGATATCGCGCTTAAAAAGAAATCCAGAGTGGAGATGCTGGTGATAGAAAACGATGCATGAGATGCTTTACCTCTGAACTAAACTCGGCTCTTTAATTGTGTTAGGAAGAGTGAATAGCCAACAGTTTACATTTTAAAAATCAAAGCAAGACAATGAGACACGAAGAGAATTCGGAACACGAGCCTCTCCTTCATTGTTTAATGAGCTTTTAATGAACGCCTAAGTGAAAGACAAATTCACTATTTTCACTTTGTGATTAAAAAACACTTTTATCACGTTAAGCACTCCTGATGGTGTCGAATAGTTCTCTTTTCTACCCTCATCATTTGAGGATCCCCAGCTAAAATATCTTTTTAAACTACAACAAAATTGCAATATTTTGAATACTATTTAAGTTTACATAGTCACATTCCCGTGATATTGACTTAGGCGCTCAATTATTAACTTCTTGTAGTTTGACTTGTGCCAAAAGTTTGAAATCTCTGCAACTATCAGGATGCTTAAGGACATCCAAAGAAACCCCATCACATTTAGGGGAGACGGTGTTGAGGTCGGATTAATTTGAAATGCGTCTCTGGGGACTTTTGATTTACCAACGTTATGTTTAACTGAAGGATACGGTGACTGACTGTGCCATAGAAACTAACGCACATCACCTTTCTTCTACATTCACAGGTTTTTGGCTAAAGACAAAAAAATCTTTTTCGTTTCCTTGCCAGCTGGCAGTAATTCCTCTGCACTGACAAAACAGATGAGTATTTTATCTTTTGCAATTTGTATGGATTTTTTTAAAAACAAGTTGCTCCAAAAATTAAATGAACACTTCCATTAAATTTAATGTAGAAGCATGTTGCTGTCCATAATGATAAACTGTGTGGCAAGACAGGCACCACTGGGACTCAACCCCAGGATCTCCTGTTTACTAGGCAGGCGCTTTAACCAACTAAGCCACAGCATTCTCGCATCCTAGTGTTAATCCTGCATCAGCAGGGTCAGCTTGTCGGCACGCCCGTCTCCATTTGGTGGTTTGAGCTGACGTTGCCATGACGTTGCCATTAAATGCGACCGAGAATACTCCAACCAGAGAACTAAGCCATGGCATTGGCATCAGATATCCCTTTTACAGCCACTTGGACACATCTCAATTGCTCTGAGACACCTGCATTCAGTGTGCGCTGAGCCTGCTCGCTGAGCAAGTGACGAGAAATGGCTTATGTCAAAGGAGTTCAATATGCTTTTTATGTTCAATGGGCTGTCCACTACAGCTAACACTGAAGCGCAGCACAGGCTCTGTGGTTTGACATCTCGCAAGGTAAATGTTGAAATTGTAGGTGGAAGAGGAAAATTACCCTTGAGTATGGGGAAAGAGGCCAACTCATGTCCGGAGGGGGATAAAGTGTGTATGGAGGTGGCCTAGTGGTTAAAGCACTCTTCTCTTAGTACATGATACTCTACACAAGTAGGTTTGAACCCCATCCTCCTCGAGGAAGGGCTTTGACACATTTTGACCTTTTTAAACTTGGTGTGCTTTCGTTTCGTTTCTTCGCTCCTGTACTACAGCAATAATATTTCTATAGGTGTATGATCATGGTAGGCTGACAGCAGGAACATGTGGCCCACAAACAGTGACAATATCAGAGGTGTCTGCAGTGTGTTGGTTTGTGAGCAATGATAAAATAACTTGACATGGAAGCAGGTGTGCCTGCATTAATACAGCTCCATTGAGAGGAAAAAGTAACACAAGAACCAACTTAAATTCAACAGCACGTTTCTGCAGCTGAAAACGGAACCTACTCCACGTGATGATTGAGCTCACAACCTTGGTATGACTCCACTACAAAAGCACCACAACCTGACCAATTGTGCTACTGGAGCAGCACAGCACAGTAGCACATTTTCCTCAGTGCACTCAAACAGTGCTTCTTCCCTAGCCTACCAGCTTCAAGACTTTTTTAAATCGATCAAAGATTCATTGGAAAAGGTTTGTCGATGGGTCAGGTGGGAATCACACCCGGATTCACTGCTTGCAAGGCAGCTATGTTCATCATTATACCCAGGACTGGCGCCAGGGGAATGATCTGTAGGGGGGGGTCTGAAATCCTGAGGGGGGCAGTGATATTTTGGTTTAAACGGAGCCGTTGCAACCATCCAAGTGAATTCTCGTAAGCATGCCACTGATTAGTATTTCATGTTAGAAGATAACGACAAGCAATCTGGTATTTAGTGATAAAGAACAGTTCCACGTTCATCAGAACTCACATGATTATTTTTGCCTGGAGCATCAACCATATGTGTTCATTTTTTCAACAACATCAACGGTAACGAGGATCTGAATCATTAAGAAATCATTGTAAAACCAACAGAAAGTACAAACTTCTATAACTACAGTCCTAGTTATATAACGATTGTAAGTATAAGGATAAACTACTGCAAGCCATTGGTCCACCTGAGCAAATAAGGTCATAATAATGTTGACACCCCAAAACATAGACACTATGTAACGTGCTGTTCCTGGATGGATAGCCCCCTGCACATCAAACAGTCTGATGTAGTAACTGTGAATTCGGGGTTAGTATAGTTATCTGACCATTGACAAAGTACAACTATTTTTTACGGCTCAAGTTCAGTAAGTGAAAGTGTTCAAAAACTTTTTATCCAAACCTTTTATCCAAAACTGAGGGGGGTGGAACTGTTCAGTTGAGGGGGCGATTTTGACATGCCAGTAATATTTTCACAAAACGTCCAAGAGTTACGAAAACACTTACTTTATGTATAAAGTACATTGTGTACACACTGTAAGTTCACAACGCGAGAAATACTGCTCAATATGGGATCCTGTCCAGGAATATCAGGGCTGTAAGGGGGTCAGATCTATAGATGTAGTAAACACATTAGTGGAGACAGTGTGTCTGTTCTCTGTATGAGAGCCGGACAGGAAGAATAATCTGTGGTCTGGGAAGAAGAGACCCTTGTTGGAAGAGCGACGCTTCTCACAGGAGAGAATGAAAAAAAAATCTTTTTCAGGGACGCTGATTTTTCTCCTTGGGGGAATTAAAAGCACTTACGGGGAGTGACCTTGTGGTGCAACGGTAGTGCATCTGATACCACATCAGAAGGTTGTGTGTTCAAATCATGTCGAGATTGGCTGATGTATGTTCAGGTTCAGCTGGTGCCGAACCCGGAAATTATACCATGCAGTTTGGTTTTATCTGTACACCACATAGATAATCTAAATGAAATAACAGAGCAGTACAGAACACGCATTCAGGAAATTACACAGCAAGTCATTTTGAACACGACAAGAGAAAGGGCACACTACACATCCGTGAAACATCACGTCCGACTTTAGAGACAGTTACATCACAGAATGGAAGTTTCAGGCCCCTTTTTCATTACAGGTTCAAACTAACCTGAAAGTTACAGAGTTTTAGGTCACTTTTGTATTAAAAAGTGTCTGAAGCCTGTAAATATAATTTGCCCTTTTTTAAATTGTGGATGAAATCCAATCCCATGTACCAAGACCTTACAGTATATTCATGTTAATTAAAATGCTATTGGACATTAGCTGGTGCTTTTTGTAACGATTTGCTATTTCATGCTGGAAAGAAGGAAACCTGACCAACGTTTGCTTTCAGGTGCGGTTCATTCACATAATGGACATCTATTTCTGAGTAGCCTGATTTAAAAACACACGAACCCGGTAGAAGTCGAACCTACAATCTCATGATGCAAAATCAGACGCGTTATCCATTAAACCACTGGCCAATCATGTAACTGAATTGCACCATGGTAAGTTCAGCGCTGCAACTAGTAATACACCATCCCATCTAAAATTTCTAAGTGAGAAACGTGTTTTCTACATTTTTATCAGTTTTAAAATATCATCTCTTTAATACAGACAAAGGGTTTGTGTGTCACTTTGAAATTCTGATTGATTTAGAATTCAAAGAAAAAGATGTTTTCTTGAACAACGCAGTGAAATTATGACATCTTTCACTCTACTTCTCTCTTGTAGTAAAGCAGACCTTGCAGTGTGAGCATTTACTCCAGTAAATTAGGTCATGTATCATGTTAAATCACTTCTTCAAAACAAAACATTTCCTGGTGCAGGTTTTCTCCATGAAAAAAAATACATTTTTCCCTTACATGATTTCTCGTTTTTTTTTTCCATCAGAGTACAGAAAGAAGAAAAAAGGGAAAAGCAGTGTCGCAAAAAAACTCCATCGCCCTTGGGAGATGTCAAGCTCATCGGATATGAAAAGTGCCCAATAAAAGCAATTTCTCTTCATTTATCTTAGCTTCAGGGCTGCTATTGTGTGTAGAGGAGGCAACTTGCTCAGCCAGCAGACTCAGCGCTTACTGAATACAGGTATGTTTTGAGTGTCATGCTGATCGTCTTATAAATGCAAAAGAAACTTTTAAAGCTGATAAAGTAATTTGCATGTGGCTACAACATCCCTGGAAGAGAGATTTTATCAGTTGCACATAATCGATATTTTTTACTTTTTGTTCAGCACTGGAAATCTATTTTTTTAAGTTTTCTTAAGAAGATCTCATGAAGTATTGCCAGGACCTACCTTTAGCACTCAATAGCGATATTAATGGAGTAGAAATGTAAGATAAATTGATGATCTGAGCTAAAATAGTCCTTACGCGCCTCCTGTAACAGTGTTCGTATTCATAGCAAGTAATATTCTTTTTCAACCCCAAACGTTGCTATTGCATTAAGCTTTGTGTGACCATTGGAGGTTTCGGTAGCTTCTGGAGAGCGCACTTTTCCAAACTGGAACCTATAAGAACATTATTCAAGGTACACCATGTCCAAGAATCGTTCATCGGGACTAGGATTAATATCAATGGAAAGTACTTCAAGATTTAACTGAAATATTAAAAGAGTAGGAAAGCATTTAAAATAGAAAAAATCAGTTCAGATGATATTTAATTTTTGAGAAATGGGCACATACTGTACATCAGCTCAGTGAGCAGTGCGAGGTGCTCTCCTGGAGATGATGATAAATTAGTTAAAATCATGTGATAGAAACAGCCAGCACAAATGGCTGTGTTTGTGATTATGTCACTTCTCTACTATAGCAGCGTTGATAAAAGACCCTCTGAAAGCAGTAAAGCACTGCACAACTGAATTCGTTGCTATTTGGAGAAATCCACAAACTCGTGTTTTTCATGTGCTTTAAAAGACAGCCATACTCACCGACAAAATAACGACACTGCAGCTGATTTTTTCCGAAGCACAGTTGACCTTTCTGAGCCAAATGATGAAGCTCACCCAGTGAATACTATAGCAGAAGGTGGAGGAAAGTGCAACTTTGTAACTACTGCAACCACAGGGACAACTGCAAGAAGCAGAATCAACTTCCCATCGAATGGTGTTGTTGTCTGAGGTACGCAATGTGAACGTGTGCAGAGAATCCCACAATCTCTTCAAAACTTGGACAAAGTATTTCTGATGGAGTGCTGTGCGCAAAGATTGAATAAGCTTTGCTCCTGCCGATGATTCTGCGTGAAAAAGCACAGCATTCAAGTTTCACAGAAAAATGCACCATGCCTACAAAACCAATTTAAAAAACAATTGCGGCACACTACGATTCACACTGACTCAAAAGTGATCACGGCAGATGTTGTTCCCTGCATAATGCTGAAGGGACCAAAGAGCATTGCTGTTGGGAACACAAAATGAGGCTTTTTTATGCCTTGATGTTAAGCTGACAAAGACTATCTTGAAACACCTAGTTCAGTCTCTCGACAGACTGTCAAGCAAAGCTTTTACCCATTGAACTCGCAATAGAAGGAAGGTCTTAACCCACCAACACTTAGCAGCGGCAAGATTCAAACCTAACCCAGCGAAGAAAATGGAGCACAAACCCAGCACTTAGACCACCCAGCCACACTCCCAACACCTTACTCTTTTGGAGAACGTCGGGTGGGTTCAGCTCTTGTTGTGCGATGCTTGGAAATGACTGCACCTTCGTTTTCCGAGATGTTTCCTATCACTTCTTTGTCAGCTCTGAATATAGTGCTTCTTTGGAGCAGGCTTCAGACCTTTTATTTTATTTATAAAGGAGGGCGCATTCAGAAACGTGTAATTCCTGTTTTAGAAATACTTTGGGCGGTGTGTTTTATATAACGCACAAACAGTATTCTGATTGTATACTGTAGACCTGTGTAGCAATCATACTGGACGTGACTGGGATTCTGAAATGTTTCTTGAAAAGGTATTCAGGGCTGCTTGAATCTATAATAAAAAAGTGACCCGAAACTTCCTACCTTCCAATCACTGATGTAGCTCTCCCTAAACCTGTATGTGATGTTTTGCAGATGTGCAATGTGCCTTTACTCCTGTATTAAAACTGACCTCTGTTGTTGGGCGGAGTTGAAGGAGAACTAACTGCACAGAAAAAGTATGTAACAATAAAATGTTTCTACACTTCAAAATGTCCCTTTAAATCCCTGCTCACACACGTCGGTGTGGGGAGCGGGCAGGTAGAGAGCTTTTACAGATGCTCATGATGTTTCTCATGGGGTGTTACCTGCAGTAGCATCTCTCTCCACGCCTTTGGAAAGAAAAGAGTGGCTCCAGTGCAAGGTATGGTCAGAACAGCTGGTCTGATTGTCTTAGAAAACAAGAAATTAAAATCAACAGGGAAATTGAACAATACAGAAATCAGTGCAGTATACAATAGGAAGCAATCAAACAAAATGCTCAGCAAAAATCGTAGTTGAGTAAATTGGTGGAAAAAAAATATTTGTAAGCAAAGGAGAGCCCGCGCTGCGCGTGAAACACATCAATCGTTCAGCATTTCTGAAACATTTCATTGAATTGACAAAGAAGAGCCTTTAATGAACTATTCTTTACCCCTCTGTTCCTACTGTATTTAATACCACCATCTATTGTCTCCTCTAACTGTGTATTCTCATCCTGCTTATCTTGTGTATTTTTTAACTTTATTGGTTTCATTCTGTAAAGCGCTTTGGAAAGCCACCTTTAAAGGCACTATATAATGTAAAGATTATTATTATTATGATTAATAATAATGAACAGTGCATTTAACACTGAGCACATGCGGTCCTTCTTTGCAAAGGATTGCAAAGGTTGGGAATTAGCCTTTCACTCGTGTTGTTGAAGATCGTATCCTGGCTTTGTTGCAGGAAATGTCTGGATGCCATCACCGGATCAAGGAGAGGATCAGGGTTTTGGGAAGTCTTTTTGATGCCTGACACTGTGTGTTGTAACGGGTGTCATTCTGGACCTAATCAACAGAGAACACTGTTGAAATCGCTGAACTGCCTAGCGGACACTTTGTCGCCTTCTTCTGAACTGTATTTAATGCGATTCTCTGAAAACGTGGCACGTTATATCTGCTACCTTTATGGAGGGCACACTCATAAGAATCATAGATTCGATCACAAGCATCTAAAAATGAGCATGAGAAAATGACATCACGCTATAAGGCTGAATGGCACAAATTCTCCTGTTACTTCTGCAGCAAATGTGGGTTTTTTGCTTCTTAACACTGAGATAGTTGGAGATATTTGGCAGCAGTGGGATTCCAACTCACACCCCCAAAGAGACTAGAGCTTTAATCCAGCTCTAAATTAAAAACTGGGTGACTTGTAAGGGCTGGTAGGAGAGGAAAGGTATAAATGCTTCTTTTTTGGACAAAGTCTTTATCTTTACTAAAAGAAGGAAAGAAATATTTGATTATTATTTTTTCACCAGTTGTTTTGATCAAATTATTGTAACGCAGTGCCATATTAAGGTATAATATGTACATGAACGTCATGTCTGAGTCGATGATGGCAGCTGAGTATCACTGGAGGACAGTTCATCATGAGTGGGTAAGCCTGCATAATGAGGGAGAAGAGATCGGCCTCTCTGATGCAGTGTCCAGTGACACTAACCTTCTGTCCTACTGTTCTCTACTTATGTAGAGGGTGAATGTTTATTTAGGTGAATGTTAGGTTTCATTCTTGTAAAATATTTCCGAGCACTTTTTTTGTTGCTGAAAATTAATCTTGTGCATTTGAATTAATTCCGATATTGTCACCTAATTCTATACATTGTTTCATCAGACTAGAACATTTAGAGGAGCTCAATTGCATTTATGAATTGCATAGTGATATTATTTCTTTCCGTTTAAATACTTCAGTCAAAAATGTAGAGAAGGTGCTCCTGTTTTCACCATTATAAGAACTGTGATGCACCAGTAATATTTACTCTCACAAAAGTATTGTAATTGTATTGTTCTGTTCTGTAACAATCTTGAGTGACACAAACCTTCTGTTTTACTGCACTACACTTCTCCAGAGGCCAGTTCAGCACACAAGGATCCTCAGTCAAACAAACACTGCAATCGCTTGATAAACGCCATTTCTCATCCTTTCTCTTAGTGTCGGTGCTACTATTGTATGCAAAGGAGGCGACTTGACAATGAAATCTTAAAGAGAGTCTTCATGAAGGTGTGCGTCGGCAAGCTGGGCAATTGACTGGGCTTGTGAAGAAACCAATCTCATTCAACAACCATACAAATTGCACAGCTTAAGGCACATGAAACGAAATCTGTGAGCTGATTGACACAAAACAATGTCACTTCACATTATTTGCAAAGTTGTTTTGCTTGTCTGACCACCTCTTCCTACTTCACAGTGAGCACATATATTTCAGTTTCTTTTCCCCATGTGGAGATGTATCCACTGCCAAAACTGCTGTCTGATTATTTAAATTATCTGTAAAACTGTTACATGACTTCATCTAATTGTAAATTTATAAGACGGTCTATGAGACATTTGTTAGAGTAGCTGAATCCCAGGGCTCGTATGGAATCACACACAGACGGGTCTTCTGTGTGATCTGAGTCCCACTGCCCAGAGCTACAGACTGGTCAAATGGTCACTATTGTAGACACGACCATCGGACCATCGGCTACAAATAATCAATATACTGATCATAGTGTCACTACTGGTGTTTATTACATAAATACTATATATAAATAATAAGATAATTCCACACTCATATGTGTTATAAAACATTTATAAACATTTTGGGAGGCTGACATACAGTAAAGAAAGTAATACTGAAGGGCTGGAAGTCCTGGAAAGCGTTAATAGAACCTTCTTGCTTTCAACCTGGAACAGAGCCCACAACTGCCAGATCAGTGACCCCTGAGCCCAGTTCACAGAGAGGAGAACCAGGAGGTCTTTTATGTCTCTAAGAGGGCTGGGAGGAAGGATAAAAGGGGGAAATGTGACATGAGTCCAGGCTGTTCTGTCTGATATTGTTCATGTAGCAGCACTGATTGTCTGAATATCTTCTAGTTCTGGATTGTGAGGATAGAGAGCAGTACGGAGTTGAGATCCTGTCTGAGTGTGAGTCTGAGCTGTGAATCTGACTGAGAAGAGAATAATGATTTTTTATTCTGCCTGAGAATTTTTCCTGAGAATTTTTCTTCTTTTCCAAGTGGTGTTACATCCCCTTCAGATACTCTACACAGACTGCCAGAGAGAAGAGGAGCGAGAGATGGACAGATAAGAGCACACACAGCAAGAGACACATACGTCTTGATTTACTTTGAAGCAAGTGTTCATTTCTTTTCTGGAACAATTTGTTTCTGAACTTCAAGAAATTCATACAACTTCTGAAAGATAAAATACAAATCTTGCTTCTCAGGACAGAAGAAATGCTTCCAAAAAATGCCAGTGATTTTTTCTCCTTTTAACGAAAAGTGGAGAAAAACAACAGCAGTGCAACTCCGTCGGCTTGATTTAGCTTAATACAAGTATTCACTTCCTTTTCTGTAGATTACAGCCTGCGAAAGATGAAATGAACTTCTTGGTTACTCCTGGTCAGTGCAGAAGAAATACTGCCAGCTGGCAAGAAAATGACAGTATTTTATTTTCTTTTACTACAAACATGTGAGTTGTGAAAAGCAACGGGAATGTGTCCCTGTGCAGCTGTTAAACAAAGGGCTGGTGGGTCAAACGTACTCAGGGACGTGCTTCAGATTGTGATGATGTAAACAAAATCTCCGCTAAAAATCGAAGGGATTTCTTCGCAAACCCTCTTGAATGTGGCAGGAAATCTTCGTGTTTTACTCGTGTGCAACTACAACAAGTAAACAAATAAGTACCTAAGTCAATGTCCAAGAAAACCATCTTCACGTGTGGAATTTTTCTTTAACTGGCTGTTGGGAGAATTCATTTATACACCCGTTGTATCCTTAGCAAAAATATTTTAAAATTAGAACACAGATTTGTTGGAGAACTTGACAATCCTTGACAATCATTATTAAATGAGCATTATACAAATGTGCGTTGATATTTTTAATATGTACCTTAATTGTAATATATATACATAATTGCTTTGATATGGATGTTCATTTGAAGGAATTGAGGAAACTATGAAGGATCGCAGAACAACCAAAGATACATTTGGGCATCTGCTATTGGTAAAGATGAAAGAGTACCTTAAGTGTGAAGCTTTCATACACACGAGAGAAAAAAAACAGTTTTAATGCACTTCATTAAACTGATGGTATGCTTATCAATCGTGCATAAAGTGTACATAGCAGAGGATGGTTTCAATACATCAACCTCTGGGTTATGGGCCCAGCACGCTTCCGCTGCGCCACTCTGCTGACAGCTGTTATAATGTGATTCAACACAACTGCTCTATCTTTGCTTTCTAAAAGTGCGCCCGAGATGAAAAGTCTAAACGGTAAACGCAGACGTCACTTTGAGCACTTGGTCTTTTATAGCACAAATCATCACCCGCTGCTCTACATGGGCGTGTCTTCAATATCGTTGAGAACCAAACCTTCTGCTTTCCGAGGCAACTGATTCTTTCGTCGTTAATTCCCAAATCTTCAATGAGAATCAGTGAAACGAAAATCAAACACATGTACACACTCGCGTCCTAACCTGAAAGAAAAATCTACACCCACTTTATAATACTGAAAATGATTCAGGAAGTACAGCAAAGTTCTAAAACCAGCGAATGCATCTGCATACAGTACATAAAATGTCAATTTTTCAAAAGTAAAATCTTCAGCTTTGAAAGATTACCATCCATATATTTTCGTTTTTCTCTTTTTTTTACATAACACGCTTTCGAGAAACAAACTGTCTTTTAATTAAGGTTTCATTAGAAAATGTGTATCTTGGTTTGCCAAGTTAAAATCGGCACATCCCAGTGGGCAAAAGATGTAGAATATACGACTATTGAACGCATACCACACGAGTAACTGTGCTCCGTAACTGGTCTAGAATGAAATTGATTATATGTTTATTATACATAAATGGTTGTAGTTTATTATACGGATAAATTTAGAAGACTACTATACATATATAGTTAAAGGTCTATTATACATCAAAGAAAGATTTTTATAGGTGTAGAAACTAGTAAATAAAGCCAATGATTTATTTTAGAAATTTATTCTTAAAATATACAACTATTCACACCTGAAAAATATGTAGTTCAAATTATACATTATATACAATATTGTAATCAACAAATGTCTAACCATCATAAAAAACACAACTAGTAAACTTCAGTTACAAATTCTAGTAACATGGCAATATATATATATAGTAATGACAAACACAAACTAATTACATGAACACGCTAATATTTAACTCAAAACCACATTTCGAAACTTCTTTATTTCCACGAAAATATTATTAATGTAGCACAAACGCTACTTTCTAATAAAGACAGAAAGAAACTATTTGTTTTGTGTCTCATGGTGATCCTCCTCTCGATACTAATGAAATGTTTAATATGATCCCTCGAGAAAAAAAAGGAGTCAATTTCCGCCTGGAATGATTGATGGCCCATCAAACATTTTGTAATATCCCTGGAAGTTTATACAGTAGAATCCTGGTTCGTGGCTTAAATTCAAGGTAAACAAGACTAAGGAAACGAGTTGGAAACTTGATGTCGAAGTGGGATTTAAATCACCCGGAACATTTCACTACATTGGGCAGTATGTGCTAGGGAGCATTGCTTGACGTCCCTTCGATAGCTCAGTTGGTAGAGCGGAGAACTGTAGTGGAGTCAGTAGGGAATCCTTAGGTCGCTGGTTCGATTCCGGCTCGAAGGAAGGTGCTTTTTGTGTACTTTAATCAAAGAGTTAAAAAAGCGAATCTGTTTCATTCAGACATTTATCAAAAGTTCAATAAACGACGAAGTAGAGGTTCCTGTTCCGAATTCAGCCCACGTCTGATTGTCTTGTTTTGGCCAAGATCCGATCTTTGAATTAAGGGACTACTCTGTCTGCTTTGTAATTCAAAAATACATACAAATGTCAAGTTTTTTGTAGATATAAAGGTGTTCTCTGTTTTCAAAGGATAGGTACTTAATTGGCATAATGATTTGGTATTGATTTTGTATCGTTGTATTATGAAGTTTGTGCTTTCTGTGTTTTTATTGTATTGTGAACTTATTTTTTAAACAAATGCTTACAAAGGCAAACACGGCACACATCTGTTTATACCAGTGGTGAATTGTACATTTGTACAAGCTACTGTGCACTTCTGGGAGTATAACAGGTTCGATATAAAGTGGCAAAAATATAAAAGGGGAATATACCCCAGACTGCGTGTAAGCTCTCGTTGTGACTGTTGTTTTATTTTTAGATAAAAATGGCGTACTGTGCACGAAATGTTGCAGAAACACAATTTGATATTTTAATAATTATTATTTTAATAATTTGATCAAATTGAGGCCCAGGATCCAAATCTTCAGTTCTGATTTTTTTAAGTGATATCTTTCCTTCCTGTCGTGGAAGTCACACGATGTGAGCAATTGTTTTTTTTACGTTGCGATCCAAAGATCCTCAGGCGCACTGTAACCAAACCAGGATGGATTCTGCTCGGAGCCGGACTGAGCTCATTCTCACTCCCTGTGCTAAAAACAGAATTAGCTCTTCCCCGAACATCGTCTACAGCTGCTGGATGGTGCTCTGCGTCTTACTGCTCCGGCAATTACTTTGACGAAAGACAGATCACTTGTGCGCTTTTAACCTTCTCGCAGCTACAGCTATAGCCCTGAAAAAAGCATTAGCTTTATCAGTTTTTACATTAATCTATTTTGAATCAAAGTTTGATATTTTTTTATTTTTTATTGCATTTTACATTACAATAATAATAATTATTATTATTATTACGCACACTTATATAGCGCTGTTCTGGATACTCCACTCAATGCGCTTTACAGGTAATGGGGACTCCCCTCCACCACCACCATTCTCCTGAATGATCACAGAGAGTCAGGACCTCGGTTTTACGTCTCAGCCGAAGGACGGCACCTGTTTACAGTTTAGTGTCCCCTTCATTGTACTGGGGTATTAGGACCCGCATGGACCGCAGGGTGTGCGTCAAGCGACAGAAACCAGACGTGTGTCGGGCTCGGCTGCGAGCAGGACAATGACATCACAGGGACAAAGTAGAGGAAATCAAAAGGGTTCTATAAAAGACCTATGTAAGCTGTTGGTTTGCAGTCTGGACTCTAAATCCTCCGATCCGATTTTAAATCTCTATAATACCTGAGCTGCGGCTTCTTCCGAGTATTTATTCGTATACTTATTATGTGTAAGTGTATAGATGAAACCTTTCATATATTGTTCAGTTTAAATCAAAATGCTTTACTAATACAAGAGAGAAGTATAGTATGAAGGATGTGACAAATCTATGATTTCTTGGAACAAAACGGTTTTTATTTGCATTCGAAATGAAGCGGAATTTTAGCGGGACACACAAACCCTTTGTCCTTTTTAGAGTTTTTAGAGTGAACAGACATAAATGTAGAAAACGTGTTTTTTAGCACTACAATAGCAGGGTCAGTGGCATAATGAATAACGCGTCAGGCCTCGCGTCAGAAAATTATAAGTTGGACTGCCGTCTGGCTTGTTGCGTTTATACCACTTACGTTGTTTTATATAAATGAACTCCACCTGAAAGCTATAGAAAACACTTTGGGTAAGTTGTCTGCAGCCTCATGCGAATTTCGACAACTTACCCAAAACACTGTACTGTCTGGAGATCAGCTCCAGCTCTGAACTCAATTGCAATGAAAAACCATGCGTAACAAAACTGGAGAACAGCTGAACTTGTGTTCAGTTCGGTGATGAGGGATCAGAACTGTCCTTGTTGTAATTAGCACGAACTGCACAGGCTCTGAATCAGACCATGTCAATTAGTCTGATCAATGTAGGACACGTTAATGTAGAATTATTAAAAGGTTTATTAGTTAGTTAGTTCAAGTTTACCCACCTGAACTAATGTAGAATTATTACTTGGTCTGTCTCTTGTTTGTATATAAATGAATGACTCTGACAACTTAATGTTAGTTTTTAATTTAGTTTTACGATGTAGGTCAGGCGTTGACATATGCACGAGTATATGAAATGTCTCACTCCTGATTCAACTCATGTTCTATAGGAGATTGGCGATTCCTCCTGTTTCTCATACAACCATATCAGAACCGAAGCCGTTTCACCCAACTCTGATTCAAGATCGACTTGCATCTTTATCCCTTTTTTGTTCGTGATCATTATTTTCTTTAGTTATGATCAATATTGAACTTTTTCTAAATGAAATGACAATAATCAAACATGCAGGCAGATTTTTGAAAAGTATTCGGAATTGACAGGGTGCCCCTTTGGAACAATCGTCAGAAATTGTGAGAAAATGAAAGTTATGTAAGCTCTCACACAAAGCATTGAAGATTGGAATCTGAGTGTAAAAAAGTTACCCGTCTCCCAATGATAGGCAGGGATACACACCATGACTCGAATAGACTCAGCGAACTTTAACACCTATGATATTACGAGTGCTTTGCACGTGTCGAATTTCAAGAAGGAACTACTACAACAGTTGTGGACATAATTCAATACCACCGGCAAAGTCCAATGCCGGCAACATCTGAGAAAATAATGTTCACTCATGGAATTTGGTCTTTGAATGGCTGGCGGGAAAATTCATTTATACTCCTGTTGCACCCTCAGCTGAAACGTTAAAATAACAACGCAGATTTGTTGCAGAACCTGACAAGAATTATTGGGTTAGCACTGTATGTATTCTTGTATATTTACTTTAATTTTAATATAAATGTAAACATGCATGCTGTATAAGCTATTGTAATTTTAAAATATGTTAGCTGAGGATGCGAAGGGGGCTATTATACCTTGTGAAACACACAAGGAACTGTAAAAAAGGCTGTTATTTGAATAAAATTGGCGATCACAAGAAAACCACAATTTATGTGGTATTATCATCAATATCCTTCAAAATCTACGTTCAAATGAAGGATTTGAAGAAACTATGAAAAAAGCAACAGTAATAGCAGAGGATTTTGATTTTTGCTCTTCAAGTCAGCAGATCACCGTAGAGTTGCACCCCTACAAACAGCACAAAGGATGAATCCCACCACCTTCATTATTGCTGTGTTTGTGCCAGTGAAAGTAGCGTTTGTGTTATTGAAAGCATCTCGGAAGATGAAGGTGCAGTCACTTCCACATGTCATGATATCATTAGATCTGACGACAAGAGCTGAAGCCCCCCCTAGTCCAAGCCAGCAATGTGAAGATGGGTATGGAGGAAGGTAGCGTGGCTGAGTGGTCTAAGGTACTGGATTTAGGCTCCAGTCTCTCTGGGGGTGTGGGTTTGAATCCCACTGCTGCCAAATATTAATGTTTTAAGACCTGCAATACAATCAGTAAAAGCGCTTTTTGTTAGGCTGCGGGAGGTGTTTAGAGATAGACTTTCTAAAAGACAGGCTTAACATCAAGGCAGAAAAAATATTTTGTTTTCTCAACAGAAATTCTCTTTGGCACGTTCAGCTTTATGTAGGGAACAACGTCTGCCGAGATCACTTTTGAGGCAGTGCACATGATAGTGTACCGGCAAGTACATTTAATATTGGCTGTGGTGGTGAGCTGCTTTTGTCTGTGAAACTTTTAATTCTTCACGCCGAATCGTTGGCAGGGGTAAAGCTTATTAAATCTTTGAACATAGCGCTCCATCAGAAATACTTTGTTCGTGATCAAAAGAGATCAGAGGATTAACTTCATGGATTCACATACCATACCTTACAGGAAAGATTTAAAAGGGGAATTGATTGTGCTTCCTGATGTTGTTCCTGTCGTTTCTTTGGATACAAAGGTGAATGTTCTTTGACGTTCTGCTAGAGTATCCACTGGGTGGGCTTTATCAATCAGCTCGGAGAGGTCATCAGTGCTCTGTCTCTGGAAAATAATCAGCACTGTCGTTTTTCCCTGTGCTGTCTTTTAAAACATATAAGATCACGAGTTTACAGATTTCTCCAAATAACAACTATACATTTTAACCCAGCGGTTAGCATTCCTTCAATCCAATAGTTTTACTCCGGGTAAAAAGCAGCGAAATATATAGAGAGATTATATTCAAATATTTCAACGTTCTTATTGGATTACCTGTATGGAGATATCGCTCAGAATTCCTAATATGATTTTGAGTTCAGTTTTGCTTTACTACTTTCAGAGTCTTTTATTGACCTTGCTGAAGCAGAGAAGTGACATAATCACAAATGCGACTTACCTGTGCTACTGTTTTTGGTTAATAATGATTATTGCAAGGAAAAAAAAACAGCTCCTTGCATTAAGAGCAAGAGCAACCAACACGCTCGCTTGTTGAGTTGGGTTTTTTTTCCGTGGTGCTCTTCCTCAGATGTAAAGTTATTTGGCGAGCAAGGACCTCTGAGAAGGAGCCTGAATCCATCAAGAACTCAGAAATTCTAATATCGCACTACTGTCTTGTGTACAGAGATCTGCTTCTTCCTTTTTGAGTGTTTTGGTGTTTAAGAGCACGCTTCCTACCTCGAATGTTAGTTTCAGGAGATGTGCTACCGGATAAATGATTATCTTGAAAAGGTTTGGGGATGCACTGGCCGGGATTAAAACCCGGCTCAATTATTTGGAAGTCACCTGTACTACCAACACACTTCTAAGAAGCACCCGCACATTTTCGCAATCCTCTCTCTCACCTACAAAGTTATGAAGACACAGACGACCAATGAAAACTAATTTGATTCACCCAAGGCTTCACTCTTCTGTTGTGATGTTGTTTTAATTAGTGTTAGCTGTGATGAGGTATTGTTTCTGTCTCTTAAAGTTTAAGACTCTGCTCCTTTCTTCCTGGTATAGAAAAAAACATGTTCCATCTTTGTTTACAAACACCACTGTAAATTATTTGTCCATCTCTAAAGCCTGTGTGTATTGACAAGGCAATTCAAAAGCACATATTAAATAAGAACACGATCCTTCTTGTTACCATTCCCGTGGTTGGAGCGTTGTTTCGCCCTTTAACGTTCTTCTACAATATTTACAGACGGCTTTATCACTGGAGTTGTGTGCATCGGTCCATGAACATCAACTGTACTGCTGTTTTTCTATGCGTAATTTAATCGCAAGCACTTAAAAGATGCAAAAAGATTTCAAAGAAAACATAATTGAAAGACAGTCGAGTAAGGAGGTAGAAAAACGTTCTCCCCCGTTGAAGAATCAACCACCGTCGCCCATGTGACTGGATATAAAAATAAATTATTCATTTCAATTATTCATGAAGGGTGGATTGTGGTCAGTGAACATATGCACATCTTTAAGTCAGTTCCACCATCTGTGCTATAGGGGATGTAGTTCAGTGGTAGCGTGCGTGCTTTTCATGTATGAAGTTCCGAGTTCAATCCCTGGCATCACCAGATGTCTTACATTATTGTGCTCACATCGCAATCTTCTGTTGAGTGAGAACTCTTTGCTCGTGTTCATAGAGAGACAGGTTTACACATTTAAACTCAGTCACACACAAAGTGCTACAGTGTTGCTCTGCTGTTTTAAATGTACCTCCAAAGCATTTTGTTCTGTTAACTACCAAATGATTTGAACTAATTTTACATCATATTCAGGAAATCCAGAGAAGGTCATCAGACTTTTAGTGGCTGTTGAAGAAAACACCTGTTGTATCTCACCAGGGATTTCTTGAGAGATCATTCAGCAAGCGAGTTAACAGGGGTTAACGTAGAGAGTGGCGGAGGTGGGATGTCAGGGCTTGACGTCACTGCTTTATTCAAAGAGTGGAGGGGTGGGTGTCAGGGCTATATGACAGTGCTTTCCGCAGAGAGTGGTGGGGGTGGGATGTCAGGGCCATATGACACTGCTTTACACAGAGAATGGAGGAGGTGGGATGTCAGGGCCTGAAAACACAGCTTAACGCAGAGAGTGGAGGGGTGGTGTCAGGGCCATACGACACTTCTTTACACAGAGAGTGGTGGGGGTGGGATGTCAGGGCCATATGACACTGCTTTATACAGAGAGTGGCGGGGGTGGGATGTCAGGGCCTGAAGATACTGCTTAACGCAGAGAGTGGAGGGGTGGGCGTCAGGGCCATACGACACTTCTTTATGCAGAGAGTGGTGGGGGTGGGATGTCATGGTTATACGACAGTGCTTTCCATTGAGAGTGGTGGGGGTGGGATGTTATGGCCATAAGACACTGCTTTATGCAGAGAGTTGAGGGATTGATGTCAGGGCCATACGACAGTGCTCCACTCAGGCCTCTGCTTGAATTTGTACTCCTCCTCTCTCCCTACCTCTACCTCTATGATATTTGCACTTTCTGGAGAGGCGATTTTCTCCACTTCAGTAGCCCGATTGCGTGGAGAGGGGTGTAGAATGTGGCACCGCCTTTCCTGCTCCGTCCATGACAGGCGTGCTGGTCTCTGGAGAGAGAGCACGGTCCATCAGCGCACTCCAATAAAGGCACTGGAGGCAGCTGAAACGCATTGGCGAAGCTCAGCACTGGGCCGCTGGGCACATCTTACCACCATTTCCGTAGTGTAGTGGTTATCATGTTCGCCTTGCATGCGAAAGGCCCTTGGTTCGAAACCGGGCGGAAACAGACTGGCTTCTTTTGTCGCATACAAATGGGTTGTACAACTTTAAACTAGCAAATGGAAGAGGGCTGAAGTAAGAGACAAGATGTAAATAGGGTTAACTTAAGTCAGTTCTGCCTGAAAATTAGACTTCTAAGCAACAGGGGTTTATGGCAGGAAAGGGGGTTAACTGATAAGGATTCCAGATGCGAGGGGGCATAATCTTAAACTGACCATTTGGCCAGGGTCTCTTAACTGGCCAAATACCACGACCCCCCCCTTACCATAACACCGAATGATGTCTGAAGCAGCAAGGAAGGACTATATAACCTAAAAGTTTGTACCGGCACATCGAACAATACTTCGGTTTTGTTGTTTCTTGTGGGAAACAAGACTTCGGCTTTATTGTTCCTTATGTCCGTCATGGCAGTGAACAGGTCCTGGTTACAGGATCTCTAAAAAAGGAAATAAAGACTGAAATCAGATCCGACCCACCATGCTGCCACGGTGACGGTGCACTGCCCAGTGAAAGTGGCAGCCTGTCCCTGGACTGTGGGAAACTGGAGCACCTGGAGGAAACCCCCACAGACCAGGGAGAGAACATGCAAACTCCACACAGACAGCACCCACACCCCAGGTCCAGCACTGTGAAGCATGCCCGACGATGCGGAAGGGCTTTTACAAATGAGTGTGTAACTCACACTGGTGCCCAGGATGGCCTGCTACCGGAACGCAACCTAATTTTCTTAATGCAGTTTGTTCGAAGCGGTTTGCAGGAGCTGGAGGTGAGGACTGAGCTGGGGTCCAGTGTGCAAGTGTGACTACTGATGTCGTGTGTGTGTGTGTGTGTGTGTGTGTGTGTGTGTGTGTGTGTGTGTGTGTGTGTGTGTGTCTGGATCATTGTGAGCGCCGTCAGGTTTGTGTATTTGTTTAAACAAGAGGATGTGTCTGTGCGGGTCTGACTCTGTGTGAGGGTGCAGCTCTAACTGTTCGCGCGCGGGCGTGTCTATCTCTCTACAATGCATGAGGGGCTAAATCTGCCTCTGAGAAACTGACTTTTCAGAAGAAAAATCTATGAAAAGGCACGGCCTGGCCCTCTTCTCTTGCTCCCGACGTATAACACACTGGGGGATGAAGCTGGTGTCTTCAGCTGTAACCCTAGCTATTTATGCAAACAGCTCTTTTATGAAAAGCAGCTCTAGGCCTAGACAAGAGGAACAGATAAAACAAATCTTAGATTTATGGCTTATTCAAAGCAGACTGAGCGCTGCTATACTGTATGTAGGAGCCAGAGATGAAGAATGAGCTATTTAAGGAAATCAGGAGTGTGAGAGAGGGAGTGTGTGTTTTTCCTCCCAATAGAGAAGGCTTGTGGTTCTTTCTGCTTTTCTGCACAGGCTGCCAACATAAGTACGTGTTGGGTTCTTGGTTTGAATGCTCGAGTTGTCAGGCTGGCGTTTTTTGTTCCTATTGGAGCCCATAATTGTGAACAAGGCGCTTGAGGACGTCTCTGTGCAGGTGTGCGTTTGTAATGACGTGTGTGCGCATCTCTGTAGCGGATGTTTCAGTAAAAAAACGCATTTAAAACATTCAACCTTTTCATGTTCCTAATATTCTTTCATTCTTCACAATAATAACTAAGGTTGCTGCTGGAAGAGGTGTTAGTGGGGCCACCAGGGGGAACTCTCACCCTGTGGCCCATGTGGGTCCTAATGCCCCAGTATAGTGACGGGGACACTGGAAAAACTGTAAACAGGTGCCGTCCTTCAGATGAGACGTAAAACCGAGGTCCTGACTCTCTGTGGTCATTAAAAATCCCGGGGTGTTTCTCGAAAAGAGTAGGGGTTTTACCCCAGTGTCCTGGCCAAATTTCCCATTGACCCTTACCAATCATGGCCTCCTAATAACCCCCATTTATGAATTGGCTTCATTACTCTGCTCTCCTCCCCACTCATAGCTGGTGTGTGGGGAGCGTTCTGGTGCACTATGGCTGCCGTCCCATCATCCAGGTGGATGCTGCACATTTGTGGTGGTGGAGGGGAGTCCCCATGTCCTGCAAAGCGCTTTGAGTGGAGTGTCCAGAAAAGCACTATATAAGTGTAAGCAATTATTATTCATTATAATGTAATAAGTCCATTATTTCTCACCCCTCCATTGCAAGGCATACACAACACAAACACCAGGAACAATTATCTCAGAAGTGAATTGCAAATGTATTGAGTTGTGATGCAACTGTAACTTGAACCTAACATGACTGTGGCGTGCATTTTTGAAATTGCATTTTCACAGCTGAAATACAAAATGAAGCTGATCGCAGTCCAAACTCAAGGTATTGTTGTAAAACTAAATATTCAACATGTTTCTACCTGTCCCTTTTCAGCTCACTCAGAAGTCCACAGCCTGCAGCCTGGTGCCTCTCTGTCTCCCCCCTCCACACTGCTGGTCCAGTGGAGGTGCTGTTTGATCCTGCACGATCTGTCCGGAATCGTATAGTCTTACTGAGCAGCGCAGGGCTCCCTGGCCCCAGTTACGAACAGTGAGTGTCAGTGCAGAACAGCTCTCTGACACTCCGCTCCCTCACTCCAGCTGATCAGGGCAACTACACAGTGAGGGACCTTAATGGAAGCAGTATCAGCACTGTGATCGTCACTGTGGGTGGTGAGCAGGTCTACAGTAGGATCACTAGAGGGCTCTATATTCTTGACAGAGTGTGTTCTTATATCATCCTCTGTCCTGATTGTCTTTCAGCTCACAGAGACAATGTCACCCTGCAGCCTGAAGCCTCTCTGTCTGTCCCTCTGTTCACTGGAGAGCCAGTGGAGGTGCTGTTTGATCCTGCAGGAGGTGGAAACTGGACCTCAGTGTGTTCTGTCCAGAACAGCACAGCCAGTTGTGTCCCCCAGTACAGTTTTTTTTATTTTTGATGATTAGCCATATGTTGATTACAATATTGTACATAATGTATAATTTGAACTCGATATTTTTCAGGAGTGAATGAATAAATTTCGAAACCAAATTATTGTCCCTCGATCTCTGTCTCTCTCTCGTCCTGCTGTCTGTCTGTCCCTGCCTCTCTGTCTCTCTCTCTTTCAGCCCCGTCTGTCAGTCTGTCTGTCCTTCTCTCTCCTTCCTCTCTCTCTCTCCTTCCGCTCTCTCTCTCGGTTTGTTTGTCCCTCAATCTCAATCTTTCTCTTTGCCTGCTGTCTTTCTGTGCCTTCATCTTTGTGTCTCTCTCTCCTTCCTTTCTGTCTGTCTCTCTGTCTGTCCTGCGTTGTCCCAGCTGGGCCTGTCTCCCCGGCTCTCTGCCTTCAGCTCTGTTCGCCGATGTCCCACCAGCCCGTCTCTCTCTCAGCCTGTCTCTTGACTTGCAGGAGGAAGAGGAGGTGGAGACAGCTCCTCCGGCAGGAGAGAGGAAGAAGGTCAGTGCTGGTCCCACCCTGCCTCCTGTCCTGTCTGTGGTGGAGTTTCGCCATCTTGTCTGTCTTGTCAGCCCTGTCTGTCACTGTCTCTCTCCTCCTCCTCTCTGTGCTGTGGTGTCCAGTCAGTGTGTCTCTCTCCTCCTCCTCTCTGTCCTGTGGTGTCTAGGCAGTGTGTCTCTCTCCTCCTCCTCTTCTCTGTCCTATGGTGTACAGTGGGTCAGTATTAGTGGGCTACACCCAGGCTCACTCACTGCGAGTGTGATCTCAGCAGAGTCTCTGTACTCTTGGGACACTTGACTCACCTGTCTCTCTCTTTCTCTCCCTGTGCTGTCCCTCTCCTGCCCCCTCTCTCCCTACTCGGACTCCAGCTGGAGGAGGTCCAATCACCACCTCCTGTGAGACAGAAGAAAAAGAAAGTGGGTAATGCTCTGATTCTCTCTTTACTCCTGTCCAGTGTCCAGTCAGTGTGTGTGTATGAACCCCTCTCTCTCTCAGTGCAGTGTTCATGTACTGGAGTGTCCAGTCAGTGTGTGTGTATGAACCCCTCTCTCTCTCAGTGCAGTGTTCATGTCCTGGAGTGTCCAGTCCGACTCTTAACGTGACTCTCCTGTCTCTGCTTCAGAAGTGCTGGTGCGTCTTTTTAAAGTCCCTGAGCTGCATGTCGGTGGAGACAGATGATAAGGACGAGCCGATGGAGGCGGCGGAGACCGTGTGTCAGGAGAGGAAGAGCGAGGGAGAGGAGGAGCAGGCTGCCGGGAAGGACAAGAAGAAGAAGAGGAGGTGCAGGTGAGCAGACAGGGGGACGCCGCCCGGTCGTGTCTGTGATTCAAGAAGGAGTCTCCTCTTGCTGTTTGATGTCATGGTGATGTCCGTGTCTGTGTCCCTCACACCTGCAATAACAATATTCTTTCCAGGTTCCTTTCCTGGTTCTGTGCCAGCTAAGATCGGAGTCGCCTTCCCCACCAAGGACTGGACTGGACTGGACTGGACTGGAGCTGAGGGACACCAGACTGGACTGGACTGGAGCCAAGGGACCCCAGACTGTGCTGGACCGAAGCTGAGGGACCCCAGACTGCACTGGACCGGAGCTGAGAGACACCAGACTGGACTGGACTGGAGCTGAGGGACCCCAGACTGTGCTGGACCGAAGCTGAGGGACCCCAGTCTGTGCTGGGCCAAAGCTGAGGGACCCCAGTCTGTGCTGGACCGAAGCTGAGGGACTCCAGACTGTGCTGGACCAAAGCTGAGGGGCCCCAGACTGGACTGGACTGGAGCTGAGGGGCCCCAGGCTGTGCTGGACCGAAGCTGAGGGACCCCAGACTGGACTGGACCAAAGCTAAGGGACCCCAGACTGTGCTGGACTGAAGCTGAGGGACCCCAGTCTGGACCGAAGCTGAGAGACCCCAGTCTGTGCTGGACCGAAGCTGAGGGACCCCAGTCTGGACTGCACTGGAGCTGAGGGACCCCAGTCTGGACCGAAGCTGAGGGACCCCAGTCTGTGCTGGGCTGAAGCTGAGGGACACCAGTCTGGACTGAAGCTGAGGGACCCCAGTCTGTGCTGGACCGAAGCTGAGGGACCCCAGACTGTGCTGGACCGAAGCTGAGGGACCCCAGACTGGGCTGCACTGGAGCTGAGGGACACCAGACTGGACTGGACTGCACTGGAGCTGAGGGGCCCCATACTGGACTGGACCAGAGCTGAGGGGCCCCAGACTGGACTGGACCGGAGCTGAGGGACCCCAGATCCCAGTCTGGACTGAAGCTGAGGGACCCCAGTCTGGACTGAAGCTGAGGGACCCCAGACCCCAGTCTGGACTGAAGCTGAGGGACCCCAGACTGGACTGTGGAAAACTTTCACATTATCTCCACCTGAGTCCTCAGATCGTCTGCATGACCTTGTATTATTAAGTATTATTTTAAGGTCCTGTGATGATCGTAAGATGGGGGGGGGGTGTGTCCCTTGACATTAATCTGTATTGTAATTTTTGTTCTTTTGTTAAGCATCATTAAAATGTTTTTTAAAAAAAGCTTTTGGTTTTTTCCCTCCCCCCCCGAAACGAACAAACAGAGTCTGTCTTTCTCTTTCATCCCGGAGAGTTTGTGGTTGATGGATTGAGGCCGAGAGCCCTCGTTGTCGGCGTGCCACCAGTTAGCGGGGCTAAAGCAGGGGGGGCATCGTGTCCAATACTCCTTGAAACGAGACAGATTTCAAGCCACCTCCGTCTGAAGAGAAGGAAGTTGACCACGAACTCCAGGGTGTCCTAGGAAGCTCTTTAGCCATCGTTTGCCCAGCAGCCATCTCACCCTGCAGCTCCCAGCTAGCAGCCCCCTCCCCACTGGAGCCCAGCAGGTAGAAGCCTGGTCAGTACCTGGAGGGGAGACTCCTGGGAAAAACTGAGGTTGCTGCTGGGAGAGGTGTGAGTGGGGCCAGCAGGGGGCGCTTTCACCCTGCGGTCTGTGTGGGTCCTGATGCCCCAGTATAGTGACGGGGGACACTGGACTGTAAACAGGCGCCGTCCTTCGGATAAGACGTCAAACCGAGGTCCTGACTCTCTGTGCTCATTAACAATCCCGGGGTGTTTCTGGAGAGGAGTAGGGGTGTTACCCCAGTGTCCTGGCCTGATTCCCCCCCTGGTCTTGACCCATCATGGCCTCCTTATCACCCCCCCTCTCTGAACTGGCTCCATCCCTCTGCTCTCCTCCCCACTGAGAGCTGCTGTGTGCTGAGCGGACTGGAGCATCATCCACGTGGGGGCTGCACACTGGGGGGGCTGGAGGGGATCCCCCTGACCTGGGAAGAGCTCTGAGTGGAGAGTCCAGACGGATTAATTATTATTATTATTATTCGTGCTGCAGTGGGCTTCAGTCCTGGTAGTGAGAGGGGGATCTGTGATCAGTACAGATACTTATGACTGTATAATAATACACGATAGAAATGGAAAACAGGGTAGCGCTGTAGTCTCTTCGAAACGTTTTGAACTGCCAGAAGAAGTTTTCACAACCCGGACTCGTGAAGGTACAGGTCTTCTCCCTTCGTCCGGAGTAAGGTGAGAGGTTATCCCCTCGGGGCGCAGTATCCCCGATGCACCCCCCCACCACCACCCAAAATGACACACACTTCTGTGACGATTGGGAGACCCCGGTTCGATCAGCCCCTGCGGTGTAGGAAACGACCCGCTGGAGAGAACACGCAGACTCCACACAGAAGGGTCACCTCGGCATTTATTCCAACAGCAAAACACCAGAGAGAAACGGGTCTCCGAAAGATGAGCGCACACCGGGAAAAACACTACGGGGTCATTACAAATGGGAATAGGAGTTCTTTTTTTCTTTTCCGGACGTCAGTTGTATCGTGTCCTGGTGATTTCTCCTGTTTCGAACGGAGTTCAATGTCACGTTTCTACTTTATTAGAGAGAGGCACTGAACTTTGGGGAACGTGACATCCACCCAGTATTACTAGTAGGTTGATAAATATAAATGTTCTTTTTCCCCCCGTATGATACCTCGCGAAATATAACGATGGCCAACTCCTTAAGTCGAAATTTAAACCCTTCTCACGCTACAAGACAGTCCGTCAACATCGCCGCGGCCCGAAGCGCGACCTTCGGTATGACGTTGGCGGAATAGGGTAGGGTAAGTACGTCACAGCCGGGGGAAGCCCCTATCACGTGAGAGGGGTGCTGCGGGCGACGAGCCCCCGGGGGCGAAGAGAAGTTGATTTGCGTGGGGTGTGGAAACACTACACGACCGGGCAAGCGAGCCGTTTTTTTTTTTGTTTTGTTTTTTCAGAACATCAGAACAACCGCAGAGATGACCATCGATCCACTCCGGACGTTTCCTTTTTTGTCCTTTTTGGCCTCCAAAATAAAAAAAAAAACTGGGATCCATCGTGGCGTTGCCAAATTAAAATGTCAACCACTTTTCGGGCTTTCGTGCTGTCCATGATGAAACCGTCATGGTTGTGTAAGGATACGTTACGTCACAGACCGGCGGCGCTCGGACGTGAGGAGTGTCGTTACGTTTTTGAAACGGGCACGTCAGACAAGATCTCTGACAAGATCTCTGAAAAACCCAAACCTGTAAGATTCAATTTCAATTCAGTTTTTTTTATATAGCGCCTTTCACAACAAGAATGCCCCAAGGCCCCGAACAAAGGAGTTGTTCCACACCCCCGCCACCCTCTGTGTACAGTAGAGCCCCCTGTACTGACTGGAGGAGCTCACCCAGCTGTGTCTGGAGAGAAGCCGGGGAATCGGCTTCAACCACAGGGCTGGGCGGCTTGTTCCCCACCCCCATCCCCTTCTGTGTACAGAAGAGCCTCCTGTCCTGACTCCAGTAGGAAATGTCACCTGGAGGCAACACACCGGCTTCTTTTAACAGATCACCTCGGGAATCGGGAACAACGGAGCTGTGTGCGGCCGTCTGTACGGAGGGGTTCAGCGCGGGGGGGCTCCGGGCTCGGGTCTGGACCCGGGGGGGGGGGGGGGGGCTGTCTGTGTGGAGTCTGCATGTTCTCCCTGTGTTCTTCGGGTCCAAAGACAGGCTTTTGGGCTAATTGGCTTCTGGGAAAACTGGCCCTGGTGTGTGTGTGTCCTATGATGGAGTGCTGTCCTGTCCAGGGTGTGTGAGTGAATGTGTGTTTGTCATGTGATGGACTGGTTCCTGTCCAGGGTGTGTGAGTGTGTGTGTCTGAGTGTCCTGTGAGGGACTGGTGTCCTATCCAGGTTGTGTGTGTGTGTCCTGTGAGGGACTGGTGTCCTGTTCAGGGTGTGTGAGTGTGTGTGTGTATCCTGTGAGTGACTGGTGTCCTGTCCAGGGTGTGTGAGTGTGTGTGTCCTGTGATGGACTGGTGTCCTATCTAGGGTGTGTGTATGTCCTGTGATGGACCGGTGTCCTGTCCAGGGTGTGTGAGTGAGTGTGTGTGTGTCCTGTGATGGACTGGTGTCCTGTCCAGGGTGTGTGAGTGTGTGTGTCTGTGTGTCCTGTGATGGACAGATGGTACCAAGCCTGGACACCCATGAGACACTGGCTTCCTCAGAAGACTCTCACGGAGGGCACACTGTCCCTAACCCGGGTCCAGAAGAAACTACAGTGATCTATAATTCCTGCGCCTCGGAAGGGTTTATGACGTCTATGTCCGGCGCCCGCGCCCGTGGACTGGCGGTTTGGCGTCGCGCTCCGCAGCTCGAGCTTCGGTGCGAGGCAGGGCGGGAGGGAGCCGATGTGGCCTCGGCGCCATCTTTGCTGGTGAGTCAATTGTGACCGTTGCGGTACAATAAACCATCAATAAACCTTTTCCCACCCCGTCCAGTATTTCTGTCGCGGCCCACGTCCCTTACAATCGACAAACTATAAAAAAAACAGTAGCCCTTCGCAACATTACACGCCATTTTTTTATTTTAAACGTCCGCTAGATACGCAGGTGGCTCGATACCTGTCTTATCCTCGCCGGCGTCTTTATACCGGCAAGTGAATTTTATTTGGGGTCCCTCAGAATTGTGACAGAAATGTCAGTGAACCACAATAAAAAACGAAACTTTTTTTTTAAAGGCGGTGAATGGATTTTTTGAGTAACCGTGTAGCGACTAACGTAAGGAAAAAAAGTTGTCTTTCCCTACGAAGACGTTTTGGTACAGGACTTTCTTTAAATATCAGTTGTGCATAGCGTTTTACAAAAAGTTGATGATGATCTTGGAGATAATTGCAAAGGAAAATTGAGATAACTACCAAAACATTACGTGTGAAACGACAGGACAGAACTTTGAACCCACAAAGAAACAAAGGTATGAAATATTGCCTCGTCATGGGGGGTTGATAATTGTAGTAAGTGTTCCTAATTTTCGTAAAGAAATGTATATTATGGGAGTCACACGTGAGATTTAGTGTATATACGTTTCATATTGTGCATATATACGGGGTTAAAAAGTGGAATGAGTATGATTATAAACTCGTGTGTCCTATAATCAGATAATTTTTGAACAAGCTTTGATTAGACAGGTGAAAAACAACATCAGATCCTTTATTTTAATATATTCTCACGTCTGAATATCAGCTTCTCCCCTCTGGCCAACATTTCAGGGCTCCCAGGTGTAGATCCCAAATTGAAACAAATATTAATTTGTTACCCAGTTAAACAGTTAATAGAAGTGAGTGACCAGGGTAAATAAAGGTGGGTCAGTGTAAACTGTTTATTCTGGACCAGACTTCGTCATGTGTGATATGTCATGACTTCTTATATTAAGTTTTATCTTTATATTTAGTTCTACATGTGTAATAGATGCGATGTGTGTCCATAAAAAGGTTTCTCCAGGGGAAAATCAAGTTCGTTTTAAAACCGTGTTTCCTTTTTAGGGTACGTTTGCATTCCAAGTGTGGGATTTTTGCCTTTTTGTATTTTTGCTGAGACAAGTTGCCTTTCTTATACGCGGAGGGATCTGCTCGTGAGATGTCCGCTTGGTCCATTTCTGAGCTCAGTATAAGGTGTAGAAAGCATGACTGTCATCATAACCCGCATCTCACCCAGGTGTGGAATAATGTTGTGACTATTGCTTCAGCAATAACATGCTGATTGCATGTTTCTAGATGGGAATAACAGAGATCTCAACTACTGAGGGGCCTTATTAATAAAGTCTCCACAGCCGAAGCGCTGTGTCTCTTTTCAGCTGGCGATAAACCTTTCCTCGATCCTTTGCGGACTTGTTAAACTGTTCCTGATCAGAATAAAAAACGCTCACGCTAATACACAAGCACCCGTGTCTCGCCAAAGCTGACAAATAAACAGACGGACAAGCCGCACTGCACGTGTGAACAGGGGAATGAGCGAGCGAGCGGGGATAGGGCGCCTCCTGCGCTTAAAAGCTTACAGCACCTGGTATTCCCAGGCGGTCTCCCATCCAAGTACTAACCAGGCCCATCCCTGTTTAGCTTCCGAGAGCAGACGAGATCAGGCGTGCTCAAGGGGGTGTGGCCATAAGCGAGAGCAAGGCTCGCTGGCACCCTTCTTATTGAGAGGACAGCTCCGTCACCTCTTTTACGACGCTGCTTTTTTTCCCTTGCGTTTTTCTCTTCTTCCCACGTTCTCTCTCTTCACTGCCTTCGTCCCCGCTCTATTTCACTTCAGCCTTTCACTCTTGCTTCCTTCCAATGAGGACGGAGCTGCGGGAGAAAGGGCGCTATAGAGGATCGCTGTGGAGAGCTGCTGCTGTGCTTTGACATCTGAGCTCTGTTGAAAACGATCTCAATACAATTCTGAAAAACGCGACTCTCCGAACGCCAGCCGAACAAGTCTCCACAGCCGAAGCGCTGTGTCTCTTTTCAGCTGGCGATAAACCTTTCCTCGATCCTTTGCGGACTTGTTAAACTGTTCATGATCAGAATAAAAAACGCTCACGCTAATACACAAGCACCCGTGTCTCGCCAAAGCTGACAAATAAACAGACGGACAAGCCGCACTGCATGTGTGAACAGGGGAATGAGAGAGCGAGCGGGGATAGGGCGCCTCCTGCGCTTAAAAGCTTAAAGCACCTGGTATTCCCAGGCGGTCTCCCATCCAAGTACTAACCAGGCCCATCCCTGTTTAGCTTCCGAGATCAGACGAGTTCAGGCGTGCTCAAGGGGGTGTGGCCATAAGGGAGAGCAAGGCTCGCTGGCACCCTTCTTATTGAGAGGACAGCTCCGTCACCTCTTTTACGACGCTGCTTTTTTTCCCTTGCGTTTTTCTCTTCTTCCCACGTTCTCTCTCTTCACTGCCTTCGTCCCCGCTCTATTTCACTTCAGCCTTTCACTTTTGCTTCCTTCCAATGAGGACGGAGCTGCGGGAGAAAGGGCGCTATAGAGGACCGCTGTGGAGAGCTGCTGCTGTGCTTTGACATCTGAGCTCTGTGGAAAACGATCTCAATACAATTCTGAAAAACGCGACTCTCCGAACGCCAGCCGAACAAGTCTCCACAGCCGAAGCGCTGTGTCTCTTTTCAGCTGGCGATAAACCTTTCCTCGATCCTTTGCGGACTTGTAAAACTGTTCCTGATCAGAATAAAAAACGCTCACGCTAATACACAAGCAACCGTGTCTCGCCAAAGCTGACAAATAAACAGACGGACAAGCCGCACTGCACGTGTGAACAGGGGAATGAGCGAGCGAGCAGGGATAGGGCGCCTCCTGCGCTTAAAAGCTTACAGCACCTGGTATGCCCAGGCGGTCTCCCATCCAAGTACTAACCAGGCCCATCCCTGTTTAGCTTCCGAGATCAGATGAGATCAGGCGTGCTCAAGGGGGTGTGGCCGTAAGCGAGAGCAAGGCTCGCTGGCACCCTTCTTATTGAGAGGACAGCTCCGTCACCTCTTTTACGACGCTGCTTTTTTTCCCTTGCGTTTTTCTCTTCTTCCCACGTTCTCTCTCTTCACTGCCTTCGTCCCTGCTCTATTTCACTTCAGCCTTTCACTCTTGCTTCCTTCCAATGAGGACGGAGCTGCGGGAGAAAGGGCGCTATAGAGGATCGCTGTGGAGAGCTGCTGCTGTGCTTTGACATCTGAGCTCTGTGGAAAACGATCTCAATACAATTCTGAAAAACGCGACTCTCCGAACGCCAGCCGAACAAGTCTCCACAGCCGAAGCGCTGTGTCTCTTTTCAGCTGGCGATAAACCTTTCCTCGATCCTTTGCAGACTTGTAAAACTGTTCCTGATCAGAATAAAAAACGCTCACGCTAATACACAAGAACCCGTGTCTCGCCAAAGCTGACAAATAAACAGACGGACAAGCCGCACTGCACGTGTGAACAGGGGAATGAGCGAGCGAGCGGGGATAGGGCGCCTCCTGCGCTTAAAAGCTTACAGCACCTGGTATTCCCAGGCGGTCTCCCATCCAAGTACTAACCAGGCCCATCCCTGTTTAGCTTCCGAGATCAGGTGTGCTCATGGGGGTGTGGCCGTAAGCGAGAGCAAGGCTCGCTGGCACCCTTCTTATTGAGAGGACAGCTCCGTCACCTCTTTTACGACGCTGCTTTTTTTCCCTTGCGTTTTTCTCTTCTTCCCACGTTCTCTCTCTTCACTGCCTTCGTCCCCGCTCTATTTCACTTCAGCCTTTCACTCTTGCTTCCTTCCAATGAGGACGGAGCTGCGGGAGAAAGGGCGCTATAGAGGATCGCTGTGGAGAGCTGCTGCTGTGCTTTGACATCTGAGCTCTGTGGAAAACGATCTCAATACAATTCTGAAAAACGCGACTCTCCGAACCCCAGCCGAACAAGTCTCCACAGCCGAAGCGCTGTGTCTCTTTTCAGCTGGCGATAAACCTTTCCTCGATCCTTTGCGGACTTGTAAAACTGTTCCTGATCAGAATAAAAAACGCTCACGCTAATACACAAGCACCCGTGTCTCGCCAAAGCTGACAAATAAACAAGCCGCACTGCACGTGTGAACAGGGGAATGAGCGAGCGAGCGGGGATAGGGCGCCTCCTGCGCTTAAAAGCTTACAGCACCTGGTATTCCCAGGCGGTCTCCCATCCAAGTACTAACCAGGCCCATCCCTGTTTAGCTTCCGAGATCAGACGAGATCAGGCGTGCTCAAGGGGGTGTGGCCATAAGCGAGAGCAAGGCTCGCTGGCACCCTTCTTATTGAGAGGACAGCTCCATCACCTCTTTTACGACGCTGCTTTTTTTCCCTTGCGTTTTTCTCTTCTTCCCACGTTCTCTCTCTTCACTGCCTTCGTCCCCGCTCTATTTCACTTCAGCCTTTCACTCTTGCTTCTTTCCAATGAGGACGGAGCTGCGGGAGAAAGGGCGCTATAGAGGATCGCTGTGGAGAGCTGCTGCTGTGCTTTGACATCTGAGCTCTGTGGAAAACGATCTCAATACAATTCTGAAAAACGCGACTCTCCGAACGCCAGCCGAACAAGTCTCCACAGCCGAAGCGCTGTGTCTCTTTTCAGCTGGCGATAAACCTTTCCTCGATCCTTTGCGGACTTGTAAAACTGTTCCTGATCAGAATAAAAAACGCTCACGCTAATACACAAGCACCCGTGTCTCGCCAAAGCTGACAAATAAACAGACGGACAAGCCGCACTGCACGTGTGAACAGGGGAATGAGCGAGCGAGCGGGGATAGGGCGCCTCCTGCGCTTAAAAGCTTACAGCACCTGGTATTCCCAGGCGGTCTCCCATCCAAGTACTAACCAGGCCCATCCCTGTTTAGCTTCCGAGATCAGACGAGATCAGGCGTGCTCAAGGGGTGTGGCCGTAAGCGAGAGCAAGGCTCGCTGGCACCCTTCTTATTGAGAGGACAGCTCCGTCACCTCTTTTACGACGCTGCTTTTTTTCCCTTGCGTTTTTCTCTTCTTCCCACGTTCTCTCTCTTCACTGCCTTCGTCCCCGCTCTATTTCACTTCAGCCTTTCACTCTTGCTTCCTTCCAATGAGGACGGAGCTGCGGGAGAAAGGGCGCTATAGAGGATCGCTGTGGAGAGCTGCTGCTGTGCTTTGACATCTGAGCTCTGTGGAAAACGATCTCAATACAATTCTGAAAAACGCGACTCTCCGAACGCCAGCCGAACAAGTCTCCACAGCCGAAGCGCTGTGTCTCTTTTCAGCTGGCGATAAACCTTTCCTCGATCCTTTGCGGACTTGTTAAACTGTTCATGATCAGAATAAAAAACGCTCACACTAATACACAAGCACCCGTGTCTCGCCAAAGCTGACAAATAAACAGACGGACAAGCCGCACTGCACGTGTGAACAGGGGAATGAGCGAGCGAGCGGGGATAGGGCGCCTCCTGCGCTTAAAAGCTTACAGCACCTGGTATTCCCAGGCGGTCTCCCATCCAAGTACTAACCAGGCCCATCCCTGTTTAGCTTCCGAGATCAGACGAGATCAGGTGTGCTCAAGGGGGTGTGGCCGTAAGCGAGAGCAAGGCTCGCTGGCACCCTTCTTATTGAGAGGACAGCTCCGTCACCTCTTTTACGACGCTGCTTTTTTTCCCTTGCGTTTTTCTCTTCTTCCCATGTTCTCTCTCTTCACTGCCTTCGTCCCCGCTCTATTTCACTTCAGCCTTTCACTTTTGCTTCCTTCCAATGAGGACGGAGCTGCGGGAGAAAGGGCGCTATAGAGGATCGCTGTGGAGAGCTGCTGTTGTGCTTTGACATCTGAGCTCTGTGGAAAACGATCTCAATACAATTCTGAAAAACGCGACTCTCCGAACGCCAGCCGAACAAGTATCCACAGCCGAAGCGCTGTGTCTCTTTTCAGCTGGCGATAAACCTTTCCTCGATCCTTTGCGGACTTGTAAAACTGTTCCTGATCAGAATAAAAAACGCTCACGCTAATACACAAGCACCCGTGTCTCGCCAAAGCTGACAAATAAACAAGCCGCACTGCACGTGTGAACAGGGGAATGAGCGAGCGAGCGGGGATAGGGCGCCTCCTGCGCTTAAAAGCTTACAGCACCTGGTATTCCCAGGCGGTCTCCCATCCAAGTACTAACCAGGCCCATCCCTGTTTAGCTTCCGAGATCAGACGAGATCAGGCGTGCTCAAGGGGGTGTGGCCATAAGCGAGAGCAAGGCTCGCTGGCACCCTTCTTATTGAGAGGACAGCTCCATCACCTCTTTTACGACGCTGCTTTTTTTCCCTTGCGTTTTTCTCTTCTTCCCACGTTCTCTCTCTTCACTGCCTTCGTCCCCGCTCTATTTCACTTCAGCCTTTCACTCTTGCTTCTTTCCAATGAGGACGGAGCTGCGGGAGAAAGGGCGCTATAGAGGATCGCTGTGGAGAGCTGCTGCTGTGCTTTGACATCTGAGCTCTGTGGAAAACGATCTCAATACAATTCTGAAAAACGCGACTCTCCGAACGCCAGCCGAACAAGTCTCCACAGCCGAAGCGCTGTGTCTCTTTTCAGCTGGCGATAAACCTTTCCTCGATCCTTTGCGGACTTGTAAAACTGTTCCTGATCAGAATAAAAAACGCTCACGCTAATACACAAGCACCCGTGTCTCGCCAAAGCTGACAAATAAACAGACGGACAAGCCGCACTGCACGTGTGAACAGGGGAATGAGCGAGCGAGCGGGGATAGGGCGCCTCCTGCGCTTAAAAGCTTACAGCACCTGGTATTCCCAGGCGGTCTCCCATCCAAGTACTAACCAGGCCCATCCCTGTTTAGCTTCCGAGATCAGACGAGATCAGGCGTGCTCAAGGGGTGTGGCCGTAAGCGAGAGCAAGGCTCGCTGGCACCCTTCTTATTGAGAGGACAGCTCCGTCACCTCTTTTACGACGCTGCTTTTTTTCCCTTGCGTTTTTCTCTTCTTCCCACGTTCTCTCTCTTCACTGCCTTCGTCCCCGCTCTATTTCACTTCAGCCTTTCACTCTTGCTTCCTTCCAATGAGGACGGAGCTGCGGGAGAAAGGGCGCTATAGAGGATCGCTGTGGAGAGCTGCTGCTGTGCTTTGACATCTGAGCTCTGTGGAAAACGATCTCAATACAATTCTGAAAAACGCGACTCTCCGAACGCCAGCCGAACAAGTCTCCACAGCCGAAGCGCTGTGTCTCTTTTCAGCTGGCGATAAACCTTTCCTCGATCCTTTGCGGACTTGTTAAACTGTTCATGATCAGAATAAAAAACGCTCACACTAATACACAAGCACCCGTGTCTCGCCAAAGCTGACAAATAAACAGACGGACAAGCCGCACTGCACGTGTGAACAGGGGAATGAGCGAGCGAGCGGGGATAGGGCGCCTCCTGCGCTTAAAAGCTTACAGCACCTGGTATTCCCAGGCGGTCTCCCATCCAAGTACTAACCAGGCCCATCCCTGTTTAGCTTCCGAGATCAGACGAGATCAGGTGTGCTCAAGGGGGTGTGGCCGTAAGCGAGAGCAAGGCTCGCTGGCACCCTTCTTATTGAGAGGACAGCTCCGTCACCTCTTTTACGACGCTGCTTTTTTTCCCTTGCGTTTTTCTCTTCTTCCCATGTTCTCTCTCTTCACTGCCTTCGTCCCCGCTCTATTTCACTTCAGCCTTTCACTTTTGCTTCCTTCCAATGAGGACGGAGCTGCGGGAGAAAGGGCGCTATAGAGGATCGCTGTGGAGAGCTGCTGTTGTGCTTTGACATCTGAGCTCTGTGGAAAACGATCTCAATACAATTCTGAAAAACGCGACTCTCCGAACGCCAGCCGAACAAGTATCCACAGCCGAAGCGCTGTGTCTCTTTTCAGCTGGCGATAAACCTTTCCTCGATCCTTTGCGGACTTGTAAAACTGTTCCTGATCAGAATAAAAAACGCTCACGCTAATACACAAGCACCCGTGTCTCGCCAAAGCTGACAAATAAACAGACGGACAAGCCGCACTGCACGTGTGAACAGGGGAATGAGCGAGCGAGCGGGGATAGGGCGCCTCCTGCGCTTAAAAGCTTACAGCACCTGGTATTCCCAGGCGGTCTCCCATCCAAGTACTAACCAGGCCCATCCCTGTTTAGCTTCCGAGATCAGACGAGATCAGGCGTGCTCAATGGGGTGTGGCCATAAGCGAGAGTAAAGCTCGCTGGCACCCTTCTTATTGAGAGGACAGCTCCGTCACCTCTTTTACGACGCTGCTTTTTTTCCCTTGCGTTTTTCTCTTCTTCCCACGTTCTCTCTCTTCACTGCCTTCGTCCCCGCTCTATTTCACTTCAGCCTTTCACTCTTGCTTCCTTCCAATGAGGACGGAGCTGCGGGAGAAAGGGCGCTATAGAGGATCGCTGTGGAGAGCTGCTGCTGTGCTTTGACATCTGAGCTCTGTGGAAAACGATCTCAATACAATTCTGAAAAACGCGACTCTCCGAACGCCAGCCGAACAAGTCTCCACAGCCGAAGCGCTGTGTCTCTTTTCAGCTGGCGATAAACCTTTCCTCGATCCTTTGCGGACTTGTAAAACTGTTCCTGATCAGAATAAAAAACGCTCACGCTAATACACAAGCACCCGTGTCTCGCCAAAGCTGACAAATAAACAGACGGACAAGCCGCACTGCACGTGTGAACAGGGGAATGAGCGAGCGAGCGGGGATAGGGCGCCTCCTGCGCTTAAAAGCTTACAGCACCTGGTATTCCCAGGCGGTCTCCCATCCAAGTACTAACCAGGCCCTTCCCTGTTTAGCTTCCGAGATCAGACGAGATCAGGCGTGCTCAAGGGGGTGTGGCCGTAAGCGAGAGCAAGGCTCGCTGGCACCCTTCTTATTGAGAGGACAGCTCCGTCACCTCTTTTACAACGCTGCTTTTTTCCCTTGCGTTTTTCTCTTCTTTCCACGTTCTCTCTCTTCACTGCCTTCGTCCCCGCTCTATTTCACTTCAGCCTTTCACTCTTGCTTCCTTCCAATGAGGACGGAGCTGCGGGAGAAAGGGCGCTATAGAGGATCGCTGTGGAGAGCTGCTGCTGTGCTTTGACATCTGAGCTCTGTGGAAAACGATCTCAATACAATTCTGAAAAACGCGACTCTCCGAACGCCAACCGAACAAGTCTCCACAGCCGAAGCGCTGTGTCTCTTTTCAGCTGGCGATAAACCTTTCCTCGATCCTTTGCGGACTTGTTAAACTGTTCCTGATCAGAATAAAAAACGCTCACGCTAATACACAAGCACCCGTGTCTCGCCAAAGCTGACAAATAAACAGACGGACAAGCCGCACTGCACGTGTGAACAGGGGAATGAGCGAGCGAGCAGGGATAGGGCGCCTCCTGCGCTTAAAAGCTTACAGCACCTGGTATTCCCAGGCGGTCTCCCATCCAAGTACTAACCAAGCCCATCCCTGTTTAGCTTCCGAGATCAGACGAGTTCAGGCGTGCTCAAGGGGGTGTGGCCATAAGCGAGAGCAAGGCTCGCTGGCACCCTTCTTATTGAGAGGACAGCTCCGTCACCTCTTTTACGACGCTGCTTTTTTTCCCTTGCGTTTTTCTCTTCTTCCCACGTTCTCTCTCTTCACTGCCTTCGTCCCCGCTCTATTTCACTTCAGCCTTTCACTCTTGCTTCCTTCCAATGAGGACGGAGCTGCGGGAGAAAGGGCGCTATAGAGGATCGCTGTGGAGAGCTGCTGCTGTGCTTTGACATCTGAGCTCTGTGGAAAACGATCTCAATACAATTCTGAAAAACGCGACTCTCCGAACGCCAGCCGAACAAGTCTCCACAGCCGAAGCGCTGTGTCTCTTTTCAGCTGGCGATAAACCTTTCCTCGATCCTTTGCGGACTTGTTAAACTGTTCATGATCAGAATAAAAAACGCTCACACTAATACACAAGCACCCGTGTCTCGCCAAAGCTGACAAATAAACAGACGGACAAGCCGCACTGCACGTGTGAACAGGGGAATGAGCGAGCGAGCGGGGATAGGGCGCCTCCTGCGCTTAAAAGCTTACAGCACCTGGTATTCCCAGGCGGTCTCCCATCCAAGTACTAACCAGGCCCATCCCTGTTTAGCTTCCGAGATCAGACGAGATCAGGTGTGCTCAAGGGGGTGTGGCCGTAAGCGAGAGCAAGGCTCGCTGGCACCCTTCTTATTGAGAGGACAGCTCCGTCACCTCTTTTACGACGCTGCTTTTTTTCCCTTGCGTTTTTCTCTTCTTCCCATGTTCTCTCTCTTCACTGCCTTCGTCCCCGCTCTATTTCACTTCAGCCTTTCACTTTTGCTTCCTTCCAATGAGGACGGAGCTGCGGGAGAAAGGGCGCTATAGAGGATCGCTGTGGAGAGCTGCTGTTGTGCTTTGACATCTGAGCTCTGTGGAAAACGATCTCAATACAATTCTGAAAAACGCGACTCTCCGAACGCCAGCCGAACAAGTATCCACAGCCGAAGCGCTGTGTCTCTTTTCAGCTGGCGATAAACCTTTCCTCGATCCTTTGCGGACTTGTTAAACTGTTCCTGATCAGAATAAAAAACGCTCACGCTAATACACAAGCACCCGTGTCTCGCCAAAGCTGACAAATAAACAGACGGACAAGCCGCACTGCACGTGTGAACAGGGGAATGAGCGAGCGAGCGGGGATAGGGCGCCTCCTGCGCTTAAAAGCTTACAGCACCTGGTATTCCCAGGCGGTCTCCCATCCAAGTACTAACCAGGCCCATCCCTGTTTAGCTTCCGAGAGCAGACGAGATCAGGCGTGCTCAAGGGGGTGTGGCCATAAGCGAGAGCAAGGCTCGCTGGCACCCTTCTTATTGAGAGGACAGCTCCGTCACCTCTTTTACGACGCTGCTTTTTTTCCCTTGCGTTTTTCTCTTCTTCCCACGTTCTCTCTCTTCACTGCCTTCGTCCCCGCTCTATTTCACTTCAGCCTTTCACTCTTGCTTCCTTCCAATGAGGACGGAGCTGCGGGAGAAAGGGCGCTATAGAGGATCGCTGTGGAGAGCTGCTGCTGTGCTTTGACATCTGAGCTCTGTTGAAAACGATCTCAATACAATTCTGAAAAACGCGACTCTCCGAACGCCAGCCGAACAAGTCTCCACAGCCGAAGCGCTGTGTCTCTTTTCAGCTGGCGATAAACCTTTCCTCGATCCTTTGCGGACTTGTTAAACTGTTCATGATCAGAATAAAAAACGCTCACGCTAATACACAAGCACCCGTGTCTCGCCAAAGCTGACAAATAAACAGACGGACAAGCCGCACTGCATGTGTGAACAGGGGAATGAGAGAGCGAGCGGGGATAGGGCGCCTCCTGCGCTTAAAAGCTTAAAGCACCTGGTATTCCCAGGCGGTCTCCCATCCAAGTACTAACCAGGCCCTTCCCTGTTTAGCTTCCGAGATCAGACGAGTTCAGGCGTGCTCAAGGGGGTGTGGCCATAAGGGAGAGCAAGGCTCGCTGGCACCCTTCTTATTGAGAGGACAGCTCCGTCACCTCTTTTACGACGCTGCTTTTTTTCCCTTGCGTTTTTCTCTTCTTCCCACGTTCTCTCTCTTCACTGCCTTCGTCCCCGCTCTATTTCACTTCAGCCTTTCACTTTTGCTTCCTTCCAATGAGGACGGAGCTGCGGGAGAAAGGGCGCTATAGAGGACCGCTGTGGAGAGCTGCTGCTGTGCTTTGACATCTGAGCTCTGTGGAAAACGATCTCAATACAATTCTGAAAAACGCGACTCTCCGAACGCCAGCCGAACAAGTCTCCACAGCCGAAGCGCTGTGTCTCTTTTCAGCTGGCGATAAACCTTTCCTCGATCCTTTGCGGACTTGTTAAACTGTTCATGATCAGAATAAAAAACGCTCACGCTAATACACAAGCACCCGTGTCTCGCCAAAGCTGACAAATAAACAGACGGACAAGCCGCACTGCACGTGTGAACAGGGGAATGAGCGAGCGAGCGGGGATAGGGCGCCTCCTGCGCTTAAAAGCTTGCAGCACCTGGTATTCCCAGGCGGTCTCCCATCCAAGTACTAACCAGGCCCATCCCTGTTTAGCTTCCGAGATCAGACGAGATCAGGCGTGCTCAAGGGGGTGTGGCCATAAGCGAGAGCAAGGCTCGCTGGCACCCTTCTTATTGAGAGGACAGCTCCGTCACCTCTTTTACGACGCTGCTTTTTTTCCCTTGCGTTTTTCTCTTCTTCCCACGTTCTCTCTCTTCACTGCCTTCGTCCCCGCTCTATTTCACTTCAGCCTTTCACTTTTGCTTCCTTCCAATGAGGACGGAGCTGCGGGAGAAAGGGCGCTATAGAGGATCGCTGTGGAGAGCTGCTGCTGTGCTTTGACATCTGAGCTCTGTGGAAAACGATCTCAATACAATTCTGAAAAACGCGACTCTCCGAACGCCAGCCGAACAAGTCTCCACAGCCGAAGCGCTGTGTCTCTTTTCAGCTGGCGATAAACCTTTCCTCGATCCTTTGCGGACTTGTAAAACTGTTCCTGATCAGAATAAAAAACGCTCACGCTAATACACAAGCAACCGTGTCTCGCCAAAGCTGACAAATAAACAGACGGACAAGCCGCACTGCACGTGTGAACAGGGGAATGAGCGAGCGAGCAGGGATAGGGCGCCTCCTGCGCTTAAAAGCTTACAGCACCTGGTATGCCCAGGCGGTCTCCCATCCAAGTACTAACCAGGCCCATCCCTGTTTAGCTTCCGAGATCAGATGAGATCAGGCGTGCTCAAGGGGGTGTGGCCGTAAGCGAGAGCAAGGCTCGCTGGCACCCTTCTTATTGAGAGGACAGCTCCGTCACCTCTTTTACGACGCTGCTTTTTTTCCCTTGCGTTTTTCTCTTCTTCCCACGTTCTCTCTCTTCACTGCCTTCGTCCCTGCTCTATTTCACTTCAGCCTTTCACTCTTGCTTCCTTCCAATGAGGACGGAGCTGCGGGAGAAAGGGCGCTATAGAGGATCGCTGTGGAGAGCTGCTGCTGTGCTTTGACATCTGAGCTCTGTGGAAAACGATCTCAATACAATTCTGAAAAACGCGACTCTCCGAACGCCAGCCGAACAAGTCTCCACAGCCGAAGCGCTGTGTCTCTTTTCAGCTGGCGATAAACCTTTCCTCGATCCTTTGCAGACTTGTAAAACTGTTCCTGATCAGAATAAAAAACGCTCACGCTAATACACAAGAACCCGTGTCTCGCCAAAGCTGACAAATAAACAGACGGACAAGCCGCACTGCACGTGTGAACAGGGGAATGAGCGAGCGAGCGGGGATAGGGCGCCTCCTGCGCTTAAAAGCTTACAGCACCTGGTATTCCCAGGCGGTCTCCCATCCAAGTACTAACCAGGCCCATCCCTGTTTAGCTTCCGAGATCAGGTGTGCTCATGGGGGTGTGGCCGTAAGCGAGAGCAAGGCTCGCTGGCACCCTTCTTATTGAGAGGACAGCTCCGTCACCTCTTTTACGACGCTGCTTTTTTTCCCTTGCGTTTTTCTCTTCTTCCCACGTTCTCTCTCTTCACTGCCTTCGTCCCCGCTCTATTTCACTTCAGCCTTTCACTCTTGCTTCCTTCCAATGAGGACGGAGCTGCGGGAGAAAGGGCGCTATAGAGGATCGCTGTGGAGAGCTGCTGCTGTGCTTTGACATCTGAGCTCTGTGGAAAACGATCTCAATACAATTCTGAAAAACGCGACTCTCCGAACCCCAGCCGAACAAGTCTCCACAGCCGAAGCGCTGTGTCTCTTTTCAGCTGGCGATAAACCTTTCCTCGATCCTTTGCGGACTTGTAAAACTGTTCCTGATCAGAATAAAAAACGCTCACGCTAATACACAAGCACCCGTGTCTCGCCAAAGCTGACAAATAAACAGACGGACAAGCCGCACTGCACGTGTGAACAGGGGAATGAGCGAGCGAGCGGGGATAGGGCGCCTCCTGCGCTTAAAAGCTTACAGCACCTGGTATTCCCAGGCGGTCTCCCATCCAAGTACTAACCAGGCCCATCCCTGTTTAGCTTCCGAGATCAGACGAGATCAGGCGTGCTCAAGGGGGTGTGGCCATAAGCGAGAGCAAGGCTCGCTGGCACCCTTCTTATTGAGAGGACAGCTCCGTCACCTCTTTTACGACGCTGCTTTTTTTCCCTTGCGTTTTTCTCTTCTTCCCACGTTCTCTCTCTTCACTGCCTTCGTCCCCGCTCTATTTCACTTCAGCCTTTCACTCTTGCTTCTTTCCAATGAGGACGGAGCTGCGGGAGAAAGGGCGCTATAGAGGATCGCTGTGGAGAGCTGCTGCTGTGCTTTGACATCTGAGCTCTGTGGAAAACGATCTCAATACAATTCTGAAAAACGCGACTCTCCGAACGCCAGCCGAACAAGTCTCCACAGCCGAAGCGCTGTGTCTCTTTTCAGCTGGCGATAAACCTTTCCTCGATCCTTTGCGGACTTGTAAAACTGTTCCTGATCAGAATAAAAAACGCTCACGCTAATACACAAGCACCCGTGTCTCGCCAAAGCTGACAAATAAACAGACGGACAAGCCGCAATGCACGTGTGAACAGGGGAATGAGCGAGCGAGCGGGGATAGGGCGCCTCCTGCGCTTAAAAGCTTACAGCACCTGGTATTCCCAGGCGGTCTCCCATCCAAGTACTAACCAGGCCCATCCCTGTTTAGCTTCCGAGATCAGACGAGATCAGGCGTGCTCAAGGGGTGTGGCCGTAAGCGAGAGCAAGGCTCGCTGGCACCCTTCTTATTGAGAGGACAGCTCCGTCACCTCTTTTACGACGCTGCTTTTTTTCCCTTGCGTTTTTCTCTTCTTCCCACGTTCTCTCTCTTCACTGCCTTCGTCCCCGCTCTATTTCACTTCAGCCTTTCACTCTTGCTTCCTTCCAATGAGGACGGAGCTGCGGGAGAAAGGGCGCTATAGAGGATCGCTGTGGAGAGCTGCTGCTGTGCTTTGACATCTGAGCTCTGTGGAAAACGATCTCAATACAATTCTGAAAAACGCGACTCTCCGAACGCCAGCCGAACAAGTCTCCACAGCCGAAGCGCTGTGTCTCTTTTCAGCTGGCGATAAACCTTTCCTCGATCCTTTGCGGACTTGTTAAACTGTTCATGATCAGAATAAAAAACGCTCACACTAATACACAAGCACCCGTGTCTCGCCAAAGCTGACAAATAAACAGACGGACAAGCCGCACTGCACGTGTGAACAGGGGAATGAGCGAGCGAGCGGGGATAGGGCGCCTCCTGCGCTTAAAAGCTTACAGCACCTGGTATTCCCAGGCGGTCTCCCATCCAAGTACTAACCAGGCCCATCCCTGTTTAGCTTCCGAGATCAGACGAGATCAGGTGTGCTCAAGGGGGTGTGGCCGTAAGCGAGAGCAAGGCTCGCTGGCACCCTTCTTATTGAGAGGACAGCTCCGTCACCTCTTTTACGACGCTGCTTTTTTTCCCTTGCGTTTTTCTCTTCTTCCCATGTTCTCTCTCTTCACTGCCTTCGTCCCCGCTCTATTTCACTTCAGCCTTTCACTTTTGCTTCCTTCCAATGAGGACGGAGCTGCGGGAGAAAGGGCGCTATAGAGGATCGCTGTGGAGAGCTGCTGTTGTGCTTTGACATCTGAGCTCTGTGGAAAACGATCTCAATACAATTCTGAAAAACGCGACTCTCCGAACGCCAGCCGAACAAGTATCCACAGCCGAAGCGCTGTGTCTCTTTTCAGCTGGCGATAAACCTTTCCTCGATCCTTTGCGGACTTGTAAAACTGTTCCTGATCAGAATAAAAAACGCTCACGCTAATACACAAGCACCCGTGTCTCGCCAAAGCTGACAAATAAACAGACGGACAAGCCGCACTGCACGTGTGAACAGGGGAATGAGCGAGCGAGCGGGGATAGGGCGCCTCCTGCGCTTAAAAGCTTACAGCACCTGGTATTCCCAGGCGGTCTCCCATCCAAGTACTAACCAGGCCCATCCCTGTTTAGCTTCCGAGATCAGACGAGATCAGGCGTGCTCAATGGGGTGTGGCCATAAGCGAGAGTAAAGCTCGCTGGCACCCTTCTTATTGAGAGGACAGCTCCGTCACCTCTTTTACGACGCTGCTTTTTTTCCCTTGCGTTTTTCTCTTCTTCCCACGTTCTCTCTCTTCACTGCCTTCGTCCCCGCTCTATTTCACTTCAGCCTTTCACTCTTGCTTCCTTCCAATGAGGACGGAGCTGCGGGAGAAAGGGCGCTATAGAGGATCGCTGTGGAGAGCTGCTGCTGTGCTTTGACATCTGAGCTCTGTGGAAAACGATCTCAATACAATTCTGAAAAACGCGACTCTCCGAACGCCAGCCGAACAAGTCTCCACAGCCGAAGCGCTGTGTCTCTTTTCAGCTGGCGATAAACCTTTCCTCGATCCTTTGCGGACTTGTAAAACTGTTCCTGATCAGAATAAAAAACGCTCACGCTAATACACAAGCACCCGTGTCTCGCCAAAGCTGACAAATAAACAGACGGACAAGCCGCACTGCACGTGTGAACAGGGGAATGAGCGAGCGAGCGGGGATAGGGCGCCTCCTGCGCTTAAAAGCTTACAGCACCTGGTATTCCCAGGCGGTCTCCCATCCAAGTACTAACCAGGCCCTTCCCTGTTTAGCTTCCGAGATCAGACGAGATCAGGCGTGCTCAAGGGGGTGTGGCCGTAAGCGAGAGCAAGGCTCGCTGGCACCCTTCTTATTGAGAGGACAGCTCCGTCACCTCTTTTACGACGCTGCTTTTTTCCCTTGCGTTTTTCTCTTCTTTCCACGTTCTCTCTCTTCACTGCCTTCGTCCCCGCTCTATTTCACTTCAGCCTTTCACTCTTGCTTCCTTCCAATGAGGACGGAGCTGCGGGAGAAAGGGCGCTATAGAGGATCGCTGTGGAGAGCTGCTGCTGTGCTTTGACATCTGAGCTCTGTGGAAAACGATCTCAATACAATTCTGAAAAACGCGACTCTCCGAACGCCAACCGAACAAGTCTCCACAGCCGAAGCGCTGTGTCTCTTTTCAGCTGGCGATAAACCTTTCCTCGATCCTTTGCGGACTTGTTAAACTGTTCCTGATCAGAATAAAAAACGCTCACGCTAATACACAAGCACCCGTGTCTCGCCAAAGCTGACAAATAAACAGACGGACAAGCCGCACTGCACGTGTGAACAGGGGAATGAGCGAGCGAGCAGGGATAGGGCGCCTCCTGCGCTTAAAAGCTTACAGCACCTGGTATTCCCAGGCGGTCTCCCATCCAAGTACTAACCAAGCCCATCCCTGTTTAGCTTCCGAGATCAGACGAGTTCAGGCGTGCTCAAGGGAGTGTGGCCATAAGCGAGAGCAAGGCTCGCTGGCACCCTTCTTATTGAGAGGACAGCTCCGTCACCTCTTTTACGACGCTGCTTTTTTTCCCTTGCGTTTTTCTCTTCTTCCCACGTTCTCTCTCTTCACTGCCTTCGTCCCCGCTCTATTTCACTTCAGCCTTTCACTCTTGCTTCCTTCCAATGAGGACGGAGCTGCGGGAGAAAGGGCGCTATAGAGGATCGCTGTGGAGAGCTGCTGCTGTGCTTTGACATCTGAGCTCTGTGGAAAACGATCTCAATACAATTCTGAAAAACGCGACTCTCCGAACGCCAGCCGAACAAGTCTCCACAGCCGAAGCGTTGTGTCTCTTTTCAGCTGGCGATAAACCTTTCCTCGATCCTTTGCGGACTTGTTAAACTGTTCCTGATCAGAATAAAAAACGCTCACGCTAATACACAAGCACCCGTGTCTCGCCAAAGCTGACAAATTAACAGACGGACAAGCCGCACTGCACGTGTGAACAGGGGAATGAGCGAGCGAGCGGGGATAGGGCGCCTCCTGCGCTTAAAAGCTTACAGCACCTGGTATTCCCAGGCGGTCTCCCATCCAAGTACTAACCAGGCCCATCCCTGTTTAGCTTCCGGGATCAGACGAGACCAGGCGTGCTCAAGGGGGTGTGGCCGTAAGCGAGAGCAAGGCTCGCTGGCACCCTTCTTATTGAGAGGACAGCTCCGTCACCTCTTTTACGACGCTGCTTTTTTTCCCTTGCGTTTTTCTCTTCTTCCCACGTTCTCTCTCTTCACTGCCTTCGTCCCCGCTCTATTTCACTTCAGCCTTTCACTCTTGCTTCCTTCCAATGAGGACGGAGCTGCGGGAGAAAGGGCGCTATAGAGGATCGCTGTGGAGAGCTGCTGCTGTGCTTTGACATCTGAGCTCTGTGGAAAACGATCTCAATACAATTCTGAAAAACGCGACTCTCCGAACGCCAGCCGAACAAGTCTCCACAGCCGAAGCGCTGTGTCTCTTTTCAGCTGGCGATAAACCTTTCCTCGATCCTTTGCGGACTTGTAAAACTGTTCCTGATCAGAATTAAAAACGCTCACGCTAATACACAAGCACCCGTGTCTCGCCAAAGCTGACAAATAAACAGACGGACAAGCCGCACTGCACGTGTGAACAGGGGAATGAGCGAGCGAGCGGGGATAGGGCGCCTCCTGCGCTTAAAAGCTTACAGCACCTGGTATTCCCAGGCGGTCTCCCATCCAAGTACTAACCAGGCCAGTAGTATAAAGCGACACCTTTCGTCAAACTTTTGACAGGTACCACGCCCCCTTTTCCATCCAATGGTCGTCCGCGGTGTTTGGTTGTCCCGCCCCCCAGCCATCCAATGGCGTGTTGTTATTTGTGCATGTCCCGCCCCCTCAGGAGCCAATGGTGTGGGTCGGAACCCCCTACCGGCCGGTCGCCCCGACGCCTCGGGGTCCCAAAGCCCCCAGCCGGCGCATCCCTGGTTGTGTGCGAGTGTGTATTGGTTTGGAAGTGGGAGCATGTCTGCCGCGGGGTTGAGTGCGCTCTATTATAACCCTAGGAAATCGGGCAGTTACGGCGGCGCAGGGGGTCTGTTGCGGGCCGCGAGATCCCGGGGTGTGCGCGGCGCCAGCCGCGGGCGGGTGGTCGAGTGGCTGTCTGGCCAGGCTGCTTATACGCTGCACAAGTCGGCGCGCGTGCGTTTTAAGAGAAACAGGACGCTGGTGTCCGAAATGGACTGGCAGTGGCAGGCCGACTTGGTGGACATGAGAGAACACCAAGCGTTCAACGACGGTTTCTGTTACATCTTAATGTGTATAGACATGCTGTCTAAATACGCTTGGGCCGTGGTTGCTTATATGCTGCAGAAGCCGTGTCTCCAAAACAGCCGGGGTGCAAGCACACACACACACACACTGACTGCGTAAAGTCTCACGGAAAGAAATCGCCGGGCAAACACCAGGTGAAATGTGAACCGCTTTATTTCAACAGTGGGTTTTCAAACACCGAAACAGCGCAGCAGCACTTTTTACACATGTTACAGACTCCAGTTTGCAAGTATGTGAAATGTGAACCGCTTTATTTCAACAGGGGTTTTCAAACACCGAAACAGCGCAGCAGCACTTTTTACACAAGTTACAGACTCCAGTTTGCAAGTATGTGAAATGTGAACCGCTTTATTTCAACAGGGGTTTTCAAACAGTGAAACAACGCAGCACACATGCTTTACCGGCTCCTGTTTGCATTCAATAATTAAATGTTGGTGCGGAAAATTAGTTCGGTACACGTAACCACCACCCCTACGCTGCTGAGAAACTTTGCGGCATCTGAAAAAGCATTCATAACCCCCTTCCGCTCACCGTGTCTAAAGCCGTGCGAACCACACTGGGCGATCCGATCGAGCAGGGCAAAAAAATTTGCCTGCGTAACCAGCGGGATGGTGTTACCACAGGTTCTGTGCAAAACACGCTGTATTTTGGAATACACACTGTAGAACCCCCCAGGCTTCCTTTTCTGATCTGAAAACATCAGATCTGTAATAATTTCACTCAAGTTCTCGACATACGCATCTATCTCTTTAACAAATTTAAGGACATTAGCATTCGACTCTTTGTTTTGCATATCAAGCTTTGTAGAGAGAAGTGTGTAAAGCACTCTTAGTAAGAATTCAGACGTATACATTCGAAATTCTTCATTCTTCGGTCGATGGCACACCCGGGTCTGTAAAACAGAGTGAAATCTGTATTCACATTTTACATAGATCTTTTTTTTTGCGTCTGTAAAAATAAGAATAGTGTTTCTTTTGCAACACATCAAAAGTCACGTCTACTAATTTTTCATCCAGCTGTTCAAGGGTGGCGTGTACATGCTCGTATGGGGAGTGGTCCTCAATTATATTTTTTAGCAACTGTTTTATGCCCCGCTCAGTGTCATTTGTAATGGTGTACGAACCCAGACACCGGGCGGTGTACAGAACAACCGATAAAATTCAGGCTAAACTGAGAGACTTATAAATTTCTAAAGCGGCAAACGTCACATCTTCAAACCCATCTGTGTAGCCGACAGACAGACATGTGTGACCCCGCTGCCCAGGATGGTCAATCAAACAGGCCGGGCAGTCATCAACCAGGACCCCCTTTAAACAGTGCTTGAAGATGCAATAAACTACTGCTTTCACAATCTGGGGCATAACATCGGGCTCATTAGGGTCTGGGGCATCATCTTTATTAACATTTGGGCGAACACCCAAGCATAGACACGAGACATTCACATGTGTCGGCAGGCTGAAGATTGACCCGTCCACATCCTCTTTATTCTATTAAAGGAAAAAGAAAAGGAAGGCTTAACAAAATAGACATGCATTGCACCTAAAATACCGAGCATTTACACTTTTGAGCTAAGGTTTTTCGTTAATATTTACCATTTGTAGCGTGGTATCATCGCTAGCACCCGGCTGTTCTTCAGCATCTGGTACCCCAGCTGAACTCACACCCCCACCGCTGTCACCGGGTTCAGAGGGTGGGTTAGGGTTTTGCTAAAAAGAAGACCAAGTATTAAAATGACATACGCTAAGCACCGATACAACAATTCCACGAGTCGAAAAAATATTTTAGCCGCCTACCTCATCGCTTTGTAGAGTAGCGGACCCCGTTGTTTCTCCACACAAAGAAGCCATCTCAGCAGCTCTGTGGTGTCTGACAGCGCCAAGCACGCACTGCGGCCCTGTCAGGTCGGAGCGTTTAAGAATATGCGCCAATGGTGTAACACGCCTACATAACACAAGACATTTTACAATTGGTTGTGATGACCCCCCACCCCCCACCCCCGATTTATCGAGAGCGAGAAGTATTCGCATATCAGTTTATAAGTTTTAAAGTATAAGCACACAACGCAAACACAAATGATGTGTTTCACCCGAAAAGAAATTTTAAACACGCGGGGTTGGTCTTAAAGTTTTTAAAATAACGTAATAAGACACAGTTTATTTTTAATAACACATTCGCGACAGCTTTTTCGAAAGTTTGGGGTAAATTTCCACAGCATAAAAGCGCCAGCATAAAAGTCTTTAAGGTGTTAACAGACAACAAATGGTGGGGTGTTGTTCTACAGACTGTAACGGATTGTTCTTAAAGTTTTAAAATTGTTTCCCGGTAGAGATGATTTGTGATGATATTGGAGACGGGTGTGGGGAGGGGTTAGCTACAGGCTCTGGAATGCCGAGTGGGGGTTACAGGCTCCGGAATGCCGAGGGGGGTGCTAAAATTGACACCAGTGAAAGTTTACAAACATTTTAAACTCATGTAAAGTTTTCTAATTTACAAACACCACATGTATTTCACGCAAAAATGTTCTTAACAGCGCAGCGCTGAAAAATAAAACCTCAAAACGTCAAGCTTGGTTTGTGAACACGGCCCTATAAAGAACAGATACATAATAAAAACATTTTGCTTGATAATATTCTCAGCGGTCTGCTGGTGAATCAAACAAAGACAACGCGGCACGTTTTCGCCACGTTTTAACAGCTAAGAAATGTAGACACCGTTGTATGTCTTAAAATAATATAGATTTTAACATTATAACGCGCTATATTCGCTTATCAGTTTATAAGTTTTAAACTTTAAAAGTATTAACACACAACGCAAACACAAATGATGTGTTTCACCCGACAAGAAATTTTAAACGCGTGGTTGGCCTTAAAGTTTTTAAAATAACGTAATAAGACACAGTTTATTTTTAATAACACATTCGCGACAGCTTTTTTCGAAAGTTTGGGATAAATTTCCACACAGCGCCAGCATAAAAGGCTTTAAGGTGTTAACAGACAACAAATGGTGGGGTGTTGTTCTACAGACTGTAACGGATTGTTCTTAAAGTTTTAAAATTGTTTCCCGGTAGAGATGCATTGTGATGATGTTGGAGACGGGGGGTTGGGGAGGGGTTAGCTACAGGCTCTGGAATGCAGGGGGGGCTAAAATTGACACCAGTGAAAGTTTACAAACATTTTAAATTCATGTAAAGTTTTCTAATTTACAAACACCACGTGTATTTCACGCAAAAATGTTCTTAACAGCGCAGCGCTGAAAAATAAAACCTCAAAACGTCAAGCTTGGTTTGTGAACACGGCCCTATAAAGAACAGATACATAATAAAAAACATTTTGCTTGATAATATTCTTAGCGGTCTGTTGGTGAATCAAACAAAGACAACGCGGTACATTTTCGCCACGTTTTAACAGCTATGAAATTTTAGACACCGTTGTATGTCTTAAAATAATATAGATTTTAACATTATAACGGTCTAAAACGTTTTCTAAAATGTTTCTTAAAATAATTTCTACAGACCAGTACGTGCACCCCCCAACGATAGCTAAGATTAATGGTTTTATGGGGGGACCATGTGTGTTTCTTAGAAGAGAATGTTTAGCGGCTTGTGTATAAGTACCAGCGGTTTAACAGACGAAGTTTTAGCTGCATTCCAATTCCTACAGTCTCACGTTATCGCCTAACTCGTCAGAATGGACCACGCCGATCAATTGCAACAGTCTGAAGATAGTCTGTTTACAGAAATAGAACTGTTCGACTTGATAGACGAAGCCGTGGATTCAGCGAATTTCAGCGGTATGTATATCTGGCTTATTGTGAGACAATTACAACGTCGCGGTGCATGTCTCGTGTTAGCTATAGTTACAAAACGTTGTATAATATTTGTATACTAGGCAATATTGAATGAATATAATGGAATTACCCGCGATTGGTGCCGTAATGTGGTCGTGACTGTATGTATCCATTCATTTCCAATAGCACCGAAAACCACGGGTGTAAAAAGACCAGTTACGATGCAGCACAACACCGGTGAGTAATTACGACAATGTTTTGAATAACGCTTTACGACCATGTGAGTCTTAAAGACACATGGGGTATATACGCCGCACCAAAACGCGCATGTGTCTATTCCACAGATGCGGGCGAAGGGACAAGTCGCCACACATTTAAAAAACCCCGTTTGGGGTTTGCATTACCAACCCAAAACCTTGTGGTGACACAGGCCGATGTTCACATCATACCAGACGGTGCGGGGGATATTATCAGAGCGCCTGAGAGAAGAGGTTGGTATTATATAAAACATTCTTATAGCCTGGTCATTTAAACGTGTCTATAATAAAAATACATACCGTTTTTCTATATTTTTCACTAATGGTATTTTCCCACGCCGTGCAGACCCCGGACCTTCAAAAAATAAACTGCGGCGCGCCAACAAGTTAACTGGGGCATCGAGCTCAAAACGACTGAAACCAACCGGCAAAGGTTAATATAATTAAGCGTGGTCAAGATGTGTTATGATCCACTTACGGTAAACGTTACTTCTTTTGTTAGGCTGTTAATTCGCTGAAAGATCCTACTTCGCGGAGTTTTCTGTTTGGGGGTGTTAAAAAACCTTATTTTAAAACTGCCTAGCTTTTAAAGTTAAAAGCAACTGGTGTGTGCGTGGGTCTACATGCCGTTAGCACGCCGCTTGACCCAGTAGCGCCACCACCGACGTCAAGGAAACCGGTGTAACAACATGGCCGGGTAACTTGCTCCATTCACCCACAGCCCTTTGTGTAAGGGGGGGGGCAGCATATGCGTGGCGTTTTTATCATAGGTATCGTAGTTTTCTGACTTTGACAGTTTAGATTTCATTGATTGTTGTGTTGAAAAGTCTTTTATTTTTATCACAGTGTTGTTTCAGATTTTGAGATGTGGAGCATTGGCGTGGTAATAAAAAGTCTTATTTTTTCACACAGCATCTGTATCGACGCGCGGTGAAACAAATGCGGTGGAAACGTCGGAACCCAAGGTGGTGACTGCATCCGAGACGACTGTTAAGACGTCGACCAAAGCCAGACGTGTCAAGCCTGCGGAGCGAAATAATAACGCGCCTAAAGACTTGGTGTTGGGTGATGTGCTAGACTCCGTGCGCGGTATTACACAGATACTAACAACGGTGCGCAGTAGTGAGGTGACCAAAAAACGAGTTTTAGAGCGTCTAAGAGCGGTTTTACCCGGTGTACAGACCTTGTTTCCAAAACCGATCCAGGTTTTCAGCGCTAACATCTTAGATATAATTTCTAAAGAGGATGCCGATCTAACCTCTGGATTTCAGAACCTGTTGATGCTATTTCATGCTTCATCGGTGGAAATCCCCGGTGATAAATGACTAAACATGCGGTCTAAAAAGTGCTTAAAAGACCAACCGCTTGCCAACCGCAAGCTTTTGTACATAAATAAAAGAATTAAACTGGCAAAAGCATGTTTGTTGCGTCGTCAAAGATTCAGAGCGAGGCATCAGATTTCCCAAGGGTCGCCCGAGCCACGCAATGAAAATGCCGTGGTAGAAAATAACTTAAGGCCCGAGGTTGTTGTGGCTGAACAGGATGGTGGTAACCCAGAACCGGTTGTACTGAACGATCTGAATCAGGTTGGTGGCGGTGCCGGGGTGAATAGAGACCCCATGGTTTTCCTGGAGTGTATACGCCGTTATAACAGGGCTTATAATAATTTTAGAGCAACAGAGCACCATGAAGAATTTCGTTTTGTTAATCTCGACAGAATAACCTCGTATGTACAGGCTATAGACGCTGTGCATGGTGCAGTCCAGAGAATATTGGACGAACTTTCTCCAAACATCGGGGCGAATGATTTTGTACAGCTGCGTTTGACAGCGGGTGGTTTTAACAAACCCTTGTTCTCACGCAGGAGACACCCCGGAGAATTAAATGCGGCCGATTTTTTAAACCACATCTCGGACCTCTTACAGAGCCACACAGAGGTTCTCACCGATGACACCCTCCGCTTAGTGGTGACGATAGGAATATGCAGGGGGGTGCCCGCCGAAGATTTAAATCCGTTCTGTACAGCCGGGTAATTGTGCAGAAAAAAGCACACCTTATCGACTTACATTACACGGGCGGTAATCTGTGTTTCGCCGGGAGTGTGTACGGTTTGTTGAATGAGGGTTGTACCGATGGGGAAATGTTACAGGGTGCTAAACGAATGCACAAAGAGTTGGGTTTTCCAGAGAATCGGAAAATTAGTTTGTCAGACATTACCGCTTTTGAAAAACATTTAAAGGTGGTTATTAAAATTTTGTACCACGACCAGGGTGATTGGAAATATTTTACAACGGGACCCACACCACCAAATTCTAAAATACTTTTTGTTCTACTGCATGAAGAGCATTTTTATGGGGTTTTAAATATTAAAGCTTTTGTGGGGGCGGCGTATTTTTGCACTAACTGCCACGCCGCGTATAGCCACAAGAACGCACACGCCTGTGTTAAAGCTTGTAAAACCTGTTTAGATCACCAGTGTTGCGAAATTGATGCTGAAATTCAGAATTGCCCGGCCTGTAAGGTCTTTTGTCGTAGCTCACAGTGTTTGGCGAGACACTTGCGGAATGCGGCGACGGGTGTGAGTAAGTGTGAGCGCAGGGTCTTTTGTGAGAAATGTGGGGTTTATAACCTCGCAAGTCACAAATGTAAAGAGAAACTGTGTTCGCGTTGTAACAACGTGATCGACACCCCGGACACACATTTGTGCTACATACCGCCTTTGGACAACCCCAAAATTTCAAACAAGTACATTTTTTTCGACTTTGAATGCATGCAGGAAACGGGGACCCACATACCAAATTACGTCCACGCCCTTCATATTGACAATAAACGCAGCTGGGAATTTTATGGTGAAACTTGTCTAAAGGATTTTGTGTGTAAATTTATCGATAGACGTTTCAAAAACCATACCTTCATATCGCACAATGGCAAGGGATATGACAATTACCTAGTGATCAGGCAGTTGTTAGCTGAAAAGATGGACGTTGAACTAATAAATCAGGGTGGTAAGATAATGTGTATGACCGTAAAAGCTCTGAACATCCGATTTATCGATTCTTTAAACTTTCTGCCTATGAAATTAAGCAAACTGCCGGCCGCCATGGGGTTCCCCGGGTGTAAGGGTCATTTTCCACACTTGATGAACACTGCAGAAAACCAAAATTATGTCGGACCGATGCCTCCGCCTGAACTTTACGGCGTTAACTACATGCTGCCGTGCGAGAAAGCCGAGTTTTTGGTTTGGTATGAAGAATGCCGGGGAAGTGTGTTTAACTTACAGAGAGAGTTGAAACGTTACTGCCAGTTGGATGTGGCAATTCTAAGAGAAGGCTGTGTCAGGTTTCGGGACGAGGTCATGAATATGACCAGACAGACACGCGTGACTGAGTCAGGGGCCGCCTGCGTTGTGTGCATCGACCCCTTTCAGTTTGTGACCATCGCTAGTGTCTGCATGGCCATGTTCAGACTTATGTTTTTACAGGAAGAGACGATTGCGTTGCTACCCCATGACAATTACCACCGCCAGCAAAAACGATTTTCTACACCCAGCATTCAATGGCTTATGTACATCGAACACACAGAGCGCGTTAAAATCCAACACGCGTTAACCACGGCCGGTGAGTTCAAGGTTGGCCCATATTTTCTGGATGGGTATGCTGTAATTGACGGCGTGCCGACAGCCTTTGAGTTCAACGGTTGCTTTTTTCACGGTTGTAGCGTTTGTTATTGTGAAAACGATTTTAATCAGCTGACAAACACTACTTTTGGTTGGTTGTACAGAAAGACGATGGTGAAAATTAATTTTCTCAAAATGAGAGGTTTTAACGTGCGTGTTTTGTGGGAGCACGAGTTCAGAGACATGCTTGTTGAAAATGGAGACTTGGGTAAATTTCTAACAGCCGCACAATTACCAGAGCCTCTGCAACCTCGCGAGTCGCTTTTTGGGGGGAGAACAAATGCGATTTGTTTGCATTACACAGCGCAGCCCGGTGAAAAAATTCATTACTATGATTTCACCAGTCTGTATCCGTTTGTGAACAAAACTAAAAAATACCCACTGGGCCACCCCCGAATAATATATAACAACTTTGGAGATTTAAAACTGTATTTCGGTTTAGCGAAGGTGAAAGTTTACCCACCCAGACGTTTGTACTTTCCAGTTCTACCAACCAAAATTGCCAAAAAACTGTTTTTCACGCTGTGTCGTACGTGTGCTGAAACAAAACAGACCACCCCCTGTGAGCACAGTGATGAAGATCGCGCCTTGACTGGTGTCTGGTGCACCCCCGAATTACAGAAGGCTGTAGACCTGGGGTATAGAGTGTGTAAAATTTACTAAATTTGGCATTTCGAAAAGGCCTCACACGATCTTTTTACCGACTACATCAAACTGCATCTGAAAGGGAAGCAGGAAGCTTCGGGGTTTCCAGAGTGGTGTACAGATGTCGCGAAACAACAAAGATATATCGGCGAATATTATGAAAAAGAGGGCGTCCGGCTGGACCCCGGCAACATTAAAAAGAATCCGGCCAAAAGACAGCTTTCAAAAATTGCCTTGAACAGTTTGTGGGGGAAGTATGGGCAAAGAGACAATTTACCACAGACCACCATTGTGAGAAACCCCGATGAATTGTTCCGGTACTTATTTACGCCATATCATGAGGTGTCCGCCTGCGAGTTTATCGATGAAAACACAGCCTGTGTTACGTGGAAACACACTAAACACCACTATACGGGCCATTCAAACACTAACATTTTCATCGCTAGCTTTACAACCGCCTATGCCCGCTTGGAGTTATACAATCTGCTAAATGCTTTGCAAGGCCGTTGTCTCTACCATGACACAGATTCCGTTATCTTTGTGAGCCGGGAGGGTGAGTGGAATCCGGAACTGGGCGACTACTTGGGTGAGTTGACCAGTGAAATCGATGCTGGTCAACACATCACCGAGTTTGTGTCAACAGGACCCAAGTCGTACGGGTACAAACTGTCTGGAGGGAAAGCCTGTTTAAAGGTAAAAGGCATTACGCTCAATGTGAACAATTGTGAAAAAGTTAACTTTGAGAGTCTGCGGGACTTGGTTTTTGACTATGGCGTTAACCCTTATGCAGAGTGCCGGGAATTTAAACACATTTCTATTCAACAGCCGATGATCGTGCGTGTTAAAAAGGATTGGCGCATTGAGACCCGGACCTTAAAGAAAACCCAGAAGGTGGTGTACGACAAGCGGGTGCTGCAAGAAAATTTGACATCGTTGCCCTACGGATATTAACACGATGGATGTCAGGTTAAAACACCCTTTTTCGTGCATTTTGTCCGGACCCTCGAATTGCGGTAAAAGTTATTTTATAAAACAGCTCTTGGAGAGCGGTGATACCGTTATGACTCGTAAACCCGAAAACATAGTCTGGTGTTACAGCTGCTGGCAACCTCTATACGACGAGTTGCTTGTGAAATTTCCATACATTCAGTTTATAGAAGGACTACCGACGTCGTTTTCCGACGACCAGCTACTGCCGCCGGGTAGAGTAAATTTGATTATAGTGGATGATTTGATGGAGTCTGCGTGTGAAAATAATGAGATAGAAAAAGCTTTTACCAAATACGTACACCACCGAAACCTCAGCATCATGTATATCGTCCAAAATGTGTTTTGTCAAGGTCGGAAAAGTAGAACCATCGCGTTAAATACAAAGTACATGGTGCTGTTTAAAAACCCTAGAGATAAACTACAGATTACAACCCTGTCCCGGCAGATGTACCCCGGTAAAGCCAAATTTTTTTTGGAAGCGTTCGATGACGCTACTAAAAAACCTTTCGGTTACTTGTTGGTGGATTTAAATGCCGACACCCCAGATGACTATCGCTTGCGAACAGGTCTTTTCCACCCAGATGTACCCACGGCTTATGTGTTTAAAAAATCTAAAAGTCGGTGATCTCACAACCACCGACTCAGTCGAAAAACACGTTCGGGGCGTCGTCATGTCTTCACGCGTTCGGAGAAACCTGATTCTCTTAAATTTTCTGGTAAAAGCCACCCCCAAACAGCGGAAAGCTATTCTCTGCGGGGCTACAAATGATCTTGTACAGGCCATAGCTGAAATCGCCTTGAATACCTTGAAAGGGAACATACCGTTATCTGCTAAGCAGTTTGGGACCCTGAAGAGAAAGCGTAAGCTTATAAAGACTTTGAGTCGAAAGGGTCTTTCTCTTAAAAGAAAGAGACTCTTGGTGAACCAGTCCGGTGGTTTTATCGGGGCCCTGTTGAGTATTGCCGTACCACTGATTACGGGACTTCTACAACGTCGATAATGGAGCACGCTGAAAAAATGTACCTGGTACCTCAGAAACAGCTCGAGCGACTCCGAGAGCGGTCTGGGGTCGAAAGCGATGTAAGAAAAATAACCGCCCGTCGACTGGATGATGAAATGCGTGACATTCTGCAGAACTCGCATCTGCCCGAATATGAAAAAGTGAAATTGTACAGCCAGGTGTTGCAACGGTATTTGGCATTAGTACGCCAGGAGACTTCCGAAAAGGGGACTTTAACCGTTGTACTACCGGAAAATGCACCCACCGAACTATCACGTACGTTCGCGCAACCGCCGTCATCGAGCGAGGCTGACTTTGGGTATATTTTGGACAGCGTGTCTCAGAGGTTCCGGAGAAATGCCGAGATATTGTTAAAGACCATGGCCCGCAATGAACCACTAATAGCCTGGAATGAAAAGGGGGAATTTGTGTACAAGGGGGCACCCGTTGAGGGCTCTCACATGATTGATCTTGTCCGGGCTCTCACGCAGCAGCAAGCAGTTGCTGGCGGTAAGAAGCCTAAAGGTTGGGATGTGTTCATGGAGGCTATGGCTGAAATCAACGTGCCGGGCACCTTGCTAGCCAACGCTGGTAACCGAGAGCTACTTGAAAAACTCAAGGCTGCCCCGCCGGGGTGTGCCGCGGCGGCCAAAACTTTAAAACAACCGGTAGAGATGTCGACGGTCGACCCGGTCTCTAAGATAACCGCTGAAAGGAGACGATCATTAATACCTAGACCCACATGGCTGTCTTTGTAACATTTTTTTCTCCGGGTCTGTGTGTTTGTGTTAAATGACTTGAAATGTATATTAAAAAGCGTGCGCAATATGTTTAAAAATGGTTTGTCTGTAACATGTATTAAAAAAAGCTTGAGCGCTGTAACAGCGAATGTATAATAAAAATATTGTGTTGATTTTCATCCATGTTTTGTGTTCTTTTTAAATAATAACCACACAGACGTCGAAATGGTTCGATTTCATTTTTATTTTAGACGACCGATTAACATTTATGACATGTTTTAAATTGTCGTAAACACCCGCATAATTGAACATTCGTATTTTCAAAGGGGTTGAAAGGGTACCGGGGTCTCCGTCTCACACGACGTCGGTTTTTCAGAAACATTTCCACCATGCGGTCATTCTGGATTGCATCCGTAGAATAAAGTTCTAAAATGTTTCTAAAAGATAAACCTTTACATCTATGGTATAGAAAAAAGACGCAGTGTAGACCGCAGGTCACTGCAAAAGAATCTTGCAATTGTCTGTTATTGTAAAATATGGAGTTAGCATTTCTGTTTAAGAAATCATTAATGTTCTTGGGAAAGAAAAAGGCTTCGGGTGAAAATCCGTAGGAGTCGAAAAATTCTGCGCCCTCGTCGTCGGGTAAGTAAATAGCCAGCCAGTGTTCACCGGGGCGGTCGTGTGGGTGAGTATTAACTATTAAACTCAGAGGGCGCCGCGCCAGTCTCTCGCTCGGTAGGGCATCACTGGGGAACACGCCTAGAAAACTGTCTCGGGTATAGCGGTCTCGGGTTAGAATGTCTTCCAGCTGTTTGGTGTTCATCTTTATGTGCAGGTTGTGTGGTCTCCCAGCGCTTTTTAGCTGAAGTCGTAAATGACTTGACGTCTCATATCCAGCTCTATCACGTTGTCGAACAGCGCGTACACAACCATGTTAACTGTTGTGGGTAGCGGGGTCGCGAAGCGTATTTCAGCTCTCAGATTACCCGATTTGATAAGTGAATAATGTCCTGTGCACTCGTCGTCGGGGCTGAGGTTGAAAGCGAACAATGTGTAACCGCGCGCGTACTCCTCGCGGTCCACCAGAACAGGTTTGTCTTTCAGACGCTTCCCGGCTGTTTCCACCAGATTAAAATATTCACGGACGCAATGTCCATTCTGGAAGTCTGGTTGAAGCGGTTTAGTGGGGATTTGTTCCCCGTCCGCGTAGAGAGCCAGAAAGTTAACGTTGTAGTGTTTAAAATTGAAGGGGTTTTGGGTAAAACTGCCGCTGAATGCCGCGTTGTCCACAAACCCCAAAATGACCACTTTGGGTAGCTGCCCGAGAAATAGGTTTTCTTGGTTACACACACGGCTCCCGGCAGGCAGGCTGAAGACTTTCATCTGTACGCGGTCTATGGGGTATTTAGCGTTGGCCGTCAGGAGTGCTTCGGCGTGTCCCAGTCTGACCCCGGGTGACACTCTGACTCTTTTCACAAACAAAGATGCAGAGAGTACGCTCAGTTTGTGTTCTCCGGCGTTGTTCATTAAGCAGAAAGCATCTCTGTTTCGCGTGAGTTTTATTTTCAGGTCTACGCCATTCAGTAGTAGTTTGTCCTGAAAAAACAGGTCGGCGTGAATGTGTCCCAGGAGCTCCAGTTTTCGGCTTTGCGTCGTGTATGATGCTCTTTTTCGGAACCCCTGATTGGGACCATCCAAAATTGTGGACTCGTGTTCACCGGCTGTGTCTTTGTAAAAGAGACCTGTTGAATACTGCGTCTTCAGCGTCTCTTCACTGTAGTTCAGGACCGACTCTATAAAGGCTCTGTAAGGATAGCAGTTGTTGCTCTGGCTGATCAATCGGTCTCCTACGGTGATGTCAACCTGGCTGAAGATGGCAGCGATGGGGTAGTTCACCAGGCTCACACGGGCTGCCGCATCAATGTCCCGACCGTCTGCTTCCGTTATTTTACAGGTCAGATAGAGCAGCGTGTTGTTTAAATCTAAATAATCTTCACCGTTGCCTGCGACGTAGAACTCCAGAGGTGCGTTTTCCGTGAGGGCCGTGAGGGGTGGAACTTCTATGTAAAAACTTTTCTCGACGCTTGTTTGGGTAGGCGCTAATTGAAATATGTCCAGCTCCGACTTGGCGCATTCTGCAGACCCGCCGTGAACAAATGCCATGTTTAAAATATGTCTCGTTTCGTGTCGCGTTGATTGCGGTGTGTCACGCTCTTCTTGGTCGACCTGAAGCTTCTATGAGTTGCCTGTCTGCGCTTAGCCGTTCTTTTATCAGGTTTCGGCGGCCCCCGACGGTGGGATGATGACGTCTGTCTTTTTCTACCGACACCCCTGCGGATGTATGCTAGACCCGAACCTTCCTGCTGATGTGCACCCACCTTAGACATGACCGCGCTTGTAACGTTGCCGACCACGTCTTTGGCGATGTTTTTAGCAGCCGATGCCATGTGCGGCTTAGCTATTTCAAACCCGCGTTTCAGAAAAGGCACGGCTTTTCTAAATACCGCTCTGAAAATACCACCGATACCAGCGCCGTACTGAACCGGTAGCCCTGAAAATCCTGGTAATCCATAACCAGCCTGTTGTTTGTAGTAGTGGGTATACAGAGAAGGATCCCCGTAGCTCTTGATGACCGTCATCCTTTTAGATGTTTGACGCTTTCACAGGTCTGAAATGCAGCTTGACGATGACCTTTCCAAATGCAAATGACACGTGTTCGTTTTGATCCGTCTTTATTTCAATAGTGATGTTGTTAAAATGGTCGATGCTCACCGGCACGTAATGGGGTTTGTCGTACAATACTGTGACGAATTCACCATCCACGCCTCTGAAGGGCACACAACGCAAAAGCGGTGCGTAGACGTCGCCTACTAACTGGTGTTCTATGATATCGGTGTATATATACATGGTGTTAAATCCGCCAGTCATATCGACGGGGTGCGGTGATTTTACACCCGCGACACCCGAATTGAAACCCAACATCCGCGCTAGGCGATTACGCAGCTGCATAACAAACCGTTTATCACTAACAATTCTTACCGAACGGCTAATGGGGTTGTATTTAAGACTTACAGCCGTTAACTTGGATTTTTCAGCAGCCCGTTTCATTTCATGCAAGAGCTGTTCGATGTTGCCGTAGTACCCTCTCGGTAAGGTACAGGTCCAGATAGTCTTGAGCTCCTCGCTGATGAACAGAAAAACTTCGTCTTCATCAAAAGTGTTTAGTGTATTCGGATAGTGTAGCTCGACCAGGCCCACTTCCCAGCCCCCGTCCAGGTCAATCGCCTTTGCCAGATGCTCTGTGAAGCAGGCGTTAGTGTTCTTTGGAAACATCTTTGAGGATGAATTACTGGCCAGCGTCACATAGAAACCATTGGGGTTCATTTTTCACCACCTCTATATGTCTCGGACCTCAGAAGCCTTCACCCAACTATTGAATTTATCGCTCCAGCCACGCCACTTTACCAAAAGCTGTTTGTTTTTGCCACGACCCCTGGTTGCTAAAATCGTTTGGATGCGGTAGACGTTCTCAACATCCGGGTTTATCTTCTGTAGCTCTTCGGCATAGAAGGAACCCTTAATATCATCGCCTGCGTAGTCCTGCAGTTTGTAATAGGGTCTCAGAGCCGCGGACCGCTCTTTGACAATGAAAATTTCATCTGTGAAGGTCTGTTCATATCCCTTCTCAAACACTCCCTTTATTTTGGACACCCGCACGCGATCACCCACATTAAATGAAAACTTTGACGGTTTTCTCTTAAAGTGAGCGTCATAGACCGTTCTCCACACCTCAAGGGAGTTGTCGGGCGTAACAGAAGCCGGGGTTCGTTTAATAGTCGTGTGGTAACTATGGTTATAAGCGTAAATAAGATCTGAAAGGACGTCGATATATCGAAAGGTGTTTTTGTGTGTCAGGTACCTCCACATTTTTGTTTTAATAGTTCTGTTAAACCTTTCGACCACACTAGCCTTCACATCGCTGGCCGTAACGAAATGTTTAATATTCTCACGTTTGAGAAAATTTTGGAAGGTCCTGTTAAGAAATTCTTTACCCTCGTCCGTTTGTAGCTTTTTAGGAGTCCGCCCCTCTTGCAGCATATTTCGGAAAGCGCCTGTCACGGCCCCACCAGTCTTGGTTTTCAGCGGCACGGCCCAAGCGTATTTAGACAGCATGTCTATACACATTAAGATGTAACAGAAACCGTCGTTGAACGCTTGGTGTTCTCTCATGTCCACCAAGTCGGCCTGCCACTGCCAGTCCATTTCGGACACCAGCGTCCTGTTTCTCTTAAAACGTACGCGCGCCGGCTTGTGCAGCGTATAAGCAGCCTGGCCGGACAGCCACTCGACCACCCGCCCGCGGCTGGCGCCGCGCACACCCCGGGATCTCGCGGCCCGCAACAGACCCCCTGCGCCGCCGTAACTGCCCGATTTCCTAGGGTTATAATAGAGCGCACTCAACCCCGCGGCAGACATGCTCCCACTTCCAAACCAATACACACTCGCACACAACCAGGGATGCGCCGGCTGGGGGCTTTGGGACCCCGAGGCGTCGGGGCGACCGGCCGGTAGGGGGTTCCGACCCACACCATTGGCTCCTGAGGGGGCGGGACATGCACAAATAACAACACGCCATTGGATGGCTGGGGGGCGGGACAACCAAACACCGCGGACGACCATTGGATGGAAAAGGGGGCGTGGTACCTGTCAAAAGTTTGACGAAAGGTGTCGCTTTATACTACTCAGGCCCATCCCTGTTTAGCTTCCGAGATCAGGTGTGCTCAAGGGGGTGTGGCCGTAAGCGAGAGCAAGGCTCGCTGGCACCCTTCTTATTGAGAGGACAGCTCCGTCACCTCTTTTACGACGCTGCTTTTTTTCCCTTGCGTTTTTCT